>NW_026652292.1:64631435-64884470 GCF_009828535.3 Hylobates moloch | reverse complement strand
ACCATCTTTCTGCTCTCAACTGAGGACCAGATGCAGATGACCCAGTGGAGGAAGCCGGCACCATAGGCAATAGTGGAACCACGAGATGGAAGGAGTGTCCTCAACAAATGAGTTGAACAGAAACCCCATCCTGTCCCCAACGGAATCACATAGGATTAGGAAATGAAAGAGAAACAAACATTTGTTGTCTTAAACCACTGAGATACTGGAGCTGTGTGTTACAGCATTGATCCTACTCTGTCTAATACACATGGTGACTTGCTGGATACCAACACCCCCATCTCCTTCTTCTCAACTTTGAAATATGTTGCAAGAGTGAAAGGGATTTTTAAGCCACAGAGATCCCATTACTCATTTGATAGAATAATATTTGATGGGCAAACACAGGACATGAATAATCTACCAGATAGCGACTCTTGCAATGGAATCAAAGGAAGTTCTTTGTTACCATTTGAGATTGCTCTTAACATTTTTGAGTAGTACTTGATAAAACAAATAGAAGGTGTTAAACTACTGGGTGTAGTTCTTTTACTAAAGGAGCCATGCTCTTTCACTCCCCCTATTATTAGATTATTTTTCAATAAAGCAAATTAACAGCACTCAATTTTACTCAGTAGATGTTGAAGGAACTAAAAAGAAGAAAGTGAGAGAAGATAAAAATTTTATTGGGCTGGCCTCCAATCTTTTTGTTTGGGGTCATTCATTTGTTCACACATATTTATTGATTACCTGTCATATACTAGACACAGTCTGAAGGGCTGAGAATTTTGTAGTAAAGAAGGTGCAGCACCTGCTGTCAGGAAGCTTAAAGAATAGGGGAGGAGTCAACAAGTGAAGAGGAAACCCAAAATAAGCACTATGATGGGAGCACATAGCAGAGTCTCCAAACTTGCTTTAGGAGATATCAGAGAAAGCTTTTCCACAGATAATTCTTTCAACCCCAAAACTCTCAAGATAGCCCCGAGTCCTCCTCAGTTTCCCTCCCCTTTTAATCCAAACCATCATGACATCCACTCAGCTCAACCTCCACCATATATCCAAGCCCATCATTTCGCTCCTCTACTTGCTACTACCCTGGTCTAAGCCACATCTCCCTTCTGTCTTAATCTCTTGGACCAGCTTTCTAGAGGGTCTCCAGTTTTGCTTTGATGTCTTACACTCCGTTTTGCTTAGAGTAGCCCTCCAGGGCCATCTTAAAAAAAAAAATCAATGCTTTATTTGTATCTGAACTTTTAAAAACTGGTAGTTCCCCACTATCCTTAGAATAAAATACAAACGATGTTCCAGGTCCCAGCCACTCTTGCTCACTCTTGCCTCACGGTTTTGTTCTGCTCTTTATGCCTAGAAAGTCCTTTCTCTACCTTCCCATGACCGTGCCCTTCTTGACATTGTAGACACAATGCAATGCCACTTCCCTTTCTCTAGCCACCCCATCGAAAGAAGCTCCCTGCTCTACTTCTTTGTAACAAACGTCATCCTCCTTCTACTGCCACTAGATATTTTCTTATTTAAATATGTGTTTGCTTTTTGCCCCTCTTCTATCTTCTCTCAATGGAATAAAAACTCTAAAGAAAAATTACCTGTCTGTTTTTGTCAGTGTATCCTAAATACCATTTACAGTGATGAGCCTGAACTCAGCACTCAGAGAATAAGCCATGAAAAAATATATTGAAAGGAAGTCTACGTATAATGTGGAGAAGATGTAGCCATTGTCCTGATGAAGAAGGGAGTTGTGGGAAGCAGCATTTCTCACAGGAGAAAAAGTCCAGGTCAAGACCCTTCAGAGGGGTGCACTTCAGCTGCAGGCAGTTCCTTCTGGCTGGAGCAGAGTAAATAGGGATGAGTGAGGGGTGAGACAGGAAAAGTCAGCAGAAGATGGTTGGTCAAGGCCTGGCTGATCATAGGCTAGTTGGGTCACTGCAGTATAGACAGCATCTAACCCAATATCTGACTTATAGTAGATGTTCAAGAAATATTTGTTGGATGTGCATGTAAGACAATTGAGCCTCTCTTCTAATGGCAAAAAAAAAAAAAAAAAAAAAAGCCAGCAATTGGAACTCTGGTTCCAGTTCCAATCAGTAGGAACTGACTGGTTTCTATTTGTTCTTTAGAAAGACCTTTTCAGCTGCACAGTGGAGAATGCTTCAGAGGAAGACAGGACTGTAGGCAAGGAGTCTGGGCCATTGCAGACATGCAGATGAGAGGTGACAGTGACAGCATCGTGTGAGAGGCAGGGCAGTGGAGAGGGAAAGGCAGAGGCAGATGTGAGAGATACAAAGACTGGAGAATTGGCTGAGCTTGGAGATTAAGTAGAAACAGGAGGTTCTGAGGGAGCAGCCCAGAAAGACAACTGCATTTACTTTTTTTTTTTTTTTTTTTTGAGACACGGTCTTACTCTGTTGCCCATGCTGGAGTGCAGAGACACAATCTTGGCTTACTGCAACCTCCACCTCCCAGGCTCAAGGGATTCTTGTGCCTCAGCCTCCCAAGTAGCTGAGATTTCAGGTAGACACCACCATGCCTGGCTAATTTTTGTATTTTTAGTAGAGATGGGGTTTCGCCATGTTGGCCAAGCTGGTCTTGAACTCCAGGCCTAAAGTGATCCACCCACCTAGGCTTCCCAAAGTGCTGGGATTTCAGGCATGAGCCACCATGCCCAGCCTGGATTTCTAAGTGACTGCATAAATGAAGGTAACATTTTTGTCAAAATAATCTCTCCACACAGATGTATGCACATAAAATATACCTGTGAGAATAAAGGAGAAAACTAACAGTAGTTACCTCTAGCAAGGAGGGATGAGAAGTTTACTGTACCTAGGACACTTCGATATTTCAATTTCTAATCCTCTGTATGATTTAAAATGTTTAGCATGACATTTTATGAGTTTAAAATTTGAAAGAAGGCCGGGCATAGTGGCTTATGCTTGTAATCCCAGCACTTTGGGAGGCGGAGGCAGGCAGATCACCTGAGGTCAGGATTTCAAGACCAGCCTGGCCAACATGGTGAAACCCCATCTCTACCAAAAGTAGAAAAATTAGCTGGGTGTGGTAGTGCACGCCTGTAATCCCAGCTACTCAGGAGGATGAGGCAGAAGAGTCCCTTGAACCCGGGACGTGGAGGTTGCAGTGAGCGGAGATTGTGCCACTGCATTCCAGCCTGGGTGACAGATCGAGACTCTGTCTCAAAAAACCAAAACAGAACAAAACAAAAAATTGAAAGAAACAAATAAATCAAGAAGCATCTAAATGCCACAGAATATATTAGGTTGGTGCAAAAGTAATTGTGATTTTTGCCATTGAAAGTAATGGCAAAAAAACACAATTTCTTTCACACCAGCATAATGCATAATATAAACTAATGCTTAACATATTTCAAGGTGACATTACTGAGTCATTATGAATTTTTAATTACATTATGAAGTTTAGTAACTTTTGTACGTAGAAGAGTAAGGAAAGAACTGAAGGGCTCTGATATCTTTTGACGGCACTCTTAAAGATATTAAGTAAAACATTTCTCATTTACTTTCTTATCTACATGGATATTAATATCCTAAATTTTTAAAGGATAGTTTCATGTCCAGAGAATCTAAGCCATTGTTCAAGCTCAGAAATGGCAGTGGTAAGGTTTGAACCCTGGACGGTGCTTGCACTATGTCAGTCTATGGAAGTCAAAAGGGAAGTCGTGTTAACTGTTTAGGCTTATAGACAATCTTCCCTTCAGAAAGCCCTTCTTGTTGGAAATCTGACAGACAGTTCTGCTAGGGCAAAGGAAATAGCATTTTAACTCTGTTCTTACCTTAATTCTAAAGTACATGAATAACGCTTTGCTCTTAAGGAAGGCCTTTTATCTGAGCCTTTCAAACACTGAACAAAACCCATTATTACCCACCCTCCTTCATGGTTGAAAGAGAAGATTTTAATCCCTAATTTGCTGACAGAGAGACAGAAGCCCGCAGGAATGAAGAGATTTACTGAGGGTAACACAGTCTATGAAAGCGTTCAAGAATAATCCTGAGGGCTTGTGACAAAAGAGCAATTGCCTTATGCAATTAGCAGTGAATTCCTCTGTCCTAATCACTGCATCTTACTGTTTCCCATGCAAAGTTTAAGGGAACTAAACTTCTCCTCTTTCCTTTCCCACCATAAATCGGACTTAGTGCTTTTTATGTAAATGTACTTTGTAAAAATGTAGATCCCTATAATTTTACCCTCCATCTGTTTCATCTGTTTTTAAAGATCTTACTGCAGAAGTTCCCAAACACTTTGAATAGGGTGGAAAAGCTCCATACAAGAACGAAGATGTCCTGCTGGTTCCTTTGGCTACAACATCAAAACTCTTGCAGAAATGGAAAAAAAAAAAAAAAAAAAGTGTGCTTCTGTTCTTGATGAAATGCCCAAGGAGGGTGTCTGGATAACAAGCAAAACATGGAGGGTGGGGATTAACTGCATTTGAGATGTGACTGCAGAGCACATTCAGCTGCTTTGCTCTACAGGGGTTGCTGCCTCCTCACAAGCTCCACTGTGATGGATACACCCTATGTGGCCCCCAGTGAGTCACACCTTTTTAAACCTCCTCACTTTGAGTGCTGAGATGTGCAGTGTAAGGTCCCCTGAGCAGGCTGTGCCATGGTCAAGCCATCATGACCCCTGTGACCCACATGTACACATCCAGAAGTCTGAAATTCTGGGAGCCAGAAAGTCTGGGACAACAGGAAAACCACAAAAGAAGAAAAATGGCTAGTACCCATCTTAGCTAATTAGGCAACCTTGCGACATTCTACCATTGCAGCATGCTCTACCCTAACTGATCAATCAACCTAGTGACACTGTGCTCTATGACCCCTCCCACCTTGTGATAATGTACCTTGAAACCTTCTTCCCCTGCCGGCAATAACTGGCCCCTAACTGTAACTTTCCACTGCTTACCCTAGTCTATGAAATTAGCTCCAATCCCACCACCATCTGCTGACTCCCATTTTGGACTCAGCCCGCTTGCATCTGGGTGAATAAACAGCCTTGTTGCTCACACTTAGCCTGTTCAGGTTGTCTCTTCAATTAACGTGCACATAACGCAGAGGTGATGGGATGAGATGCCACACCCATGACTGTACTACCCATTATAGGACTAGAGAGACCCTCCGTTGTTGGCTTTGAAGAAGCCAGCTACCATATTACAAGGGAGCCTACAAGATGGCCAGCTGGAAATGGACTGTAAGTAGCCTCTAGGGGCTGCGTGGCCCTACATTGACAGCCAGCAAGAGGGGAATTTCATATGTGCAACCACAAAGAATTGAATTCTGCCAATAACCACAGGAGCTTAGAAAAGGATCCACGATCCAGAAAGAAATGCAGCCCAATCATGATTCTAACTGTGGCCTCAAGAAACTCCAACCAGAGCACTTAGCTATGTCATTTCTGAACTCCTGATCCTTGGGACAGTATATTATGAATGAATGCTTTCTAAATCCATTTAGTATTTGGCAAATAGTTACATGGCAATAGAAAATGAATGTAAACATCTTTCTATTTTAGATAAAAAAGATAGATAGTAACATAACACTTTATGTCAAAAGGACATTAGCAGGTATTAAAGTGATGCCTTAATGATATATTTGATTCTAATGGATAATTTTACCTATTATAATCCAGAGCAAAGAAAGAAAAGGAAGCAGGGAAAGATTCCGTAGAAGAAGGAACCAGCTGCCTGAAGCACAGAGGTCTAACTATTTGCAACTCATCTTGTGCCTTAAAAATGGGAAGAATAGGCTATTATTAATTAATGACCGAAATGCCAAAGCGGCATTGGCCTCACTATATTAAAACTTAATGCCCCACTATATCATTTACAACCACCTAAAATTGAACTGAAGCTATAACTGGTTTTGAAAGAGTGCAGCAAAGCAAGATTATGAAACATGTATATTGATACTTGTGTGACCTTTTGACCATTCATTCTCAAATGTGGCTTTCTGTTCATTGTCTGTTATAATGTAAAATATTTTTAATAAATTAAGGACTTCAGATTAAAAAAAGAAGAATTCCTAAGCATCATCCCAGTTAACTGAATAAAAATCCTCAAAAATAAGACCTCTTACCTCTCTCCAACCCCTACACACACACATACGCGCACACACAACACACACACACACTTCGTACACACACCAAAGACTTCATGCGGTTCCAATGTAGCTAGCCTAGTCATTGGTATTTGTCATGATAGAGCTCATCACTAATAGGTCACTTCTTTTTGTGCTAGAAGCACCTTGTATATGTTATATATCTAGTTCAATGGTTCTCAATCTTGCCTGCACAATATAATTACTTGAAGAGCTTTATAAATCCTAATGCTGAAGCTTTTTCCCAGAGCAATTACATCAGAATCACCAAGCATAGTAGCCATTATTTTTAATTTGTAAAGCTCCCCAGATAGTTGCAACATGCATTTAAGTTTGAGACTGCTGATCTGTAGATAATAGTTTGCATTTTCTGCATCCTTCCTAATATATAATTATGTAGTCCAAAACCCAAACACTGCCTGGGAGGTATGTAGGCCAACCATGACTGTCCCACTTTGATGGAACATACAACTGAGGTTGACCATTTGGGGCCATACTATAATAACTCCTTTTTATTGAACTTCATGTTTATTATATTTATTTCTTTAAAAAAGTGCAATCTAGTTATCATTATCCCAGTTTATAGACAAAGACACATGGTCTCCTGAGTCAGAGGGAACTGCCCAAATGAGTAACATGGCCTGAGGCTGAGTGACACCAAAGCTTTTGATGCCTGCACAAAACCAGTGATTCTCGAAGTGTGGCCTCCGGACCAGCAGCATCAGCATCACCTGGGAACTTGTTAAAAATAATGCAAATTCTGTGACCCAATCCCACCCCTACTAAGTCATAATCTTTCAAGATGGGGCCCAGGAATCTGTGTCTTGACAAGCCCTTCAGGTGATTCTGAGGCTCATTATAGGTGGACAGTGTACTATATTATTCTACATCAGCTGCTCACTTTTGGAGACTCAGAATCTGGCAAGAGACCTAAAAATGTGTGGGAGCCTCAGTGAGTAAGACTGTGTGAGAGAGGAGATTTTTCTCTCACTATCTTCCCTTCCTCTCATTTCCAATCTATATTAACAATCTATGTTGAAAATGCGAGGGGATGTATCAGAGATACCATATGGGAAAAACACGGTGGAGTTATGCTGGTCATATTTACTTGCAGGGGTGCCTGGCTGTGTTGAGCTACTTTCACACAAGTGTGACCATTTTAATATGTTGACGAATGGTTTATCCTTTGAATCATAGTATGGAGAGTTTTAAAAGTTTCATTAAAAATGAATAACCCAACTGTTTTCAGGGAAATGAGTTTGTGATCTTAAGGGCTTTGAGGTAATTGGTGTTCAGGGAACCAAGGCAGTTAGTTTGCTTTCTCGGATGGAAGCTGCATCAGCTTGCTGCCATGCTGTAAAACCCAAGTGCTGCTGACCTGCTTAGTGTATTTCTGATATGCTTAGGGTTCATTTATTAGAATTGTACATTTGACTAGGGGGAAATAAAAATTAAAAGGCCACTCGTGTTTGATTTATGAGAGATGTCGATTAATATTTTCTGAGCAAACTGTGAAGTCCTTTCTTTTAAAGAAGTATATAAAATAGGCTTTTGGCATATTCAGGTCTGATGGAAATTTGTCTCATGGGGCAGGGTGAGATGGGAGAAAGAGAAAGCAATAAAGATAGAGAAGAGAAAAAAATAGAGGAAGAAGAGGATGGGGAAGAGCTGAAAGGAGACAATAATTCACAAGGGGAAGAGACAGAAGAGGTGGAAAAAAAAGGAAAGGAAGGAGGAGGGAAGAAATAAGAGGTAGGGTCAGAAGGATTAAAAAAGGGGAAAGAAAAGAGTTTGGGAAAAGGGGGGAAGGAGAGGAAAGGAAGAAGATAAGGACATATGAGCAACAAAAAATAACATAAAATAAAATAAAGCAATTAATGCAGACTTTGGAGCCTAGCAATTTATTGTGAAGTGCCACTTGTATTAGACATGCTGCAGAGATGCTGGCTCCAAAGATTAATGATGGCAGTAATCATGATTCCAATTTATAGCAAATGCAATGAAAGGCAGCCAGACCCCAAACAGAGAAACCCTATGGGGATGGCAGTGGAATAATAACATAGCAGCAGTCGAGGAATACAGGGATGCTGAGAGATTGGATTCAGTTCTCCTGTGTTCAACAACCAATCTGTATCTGATGTACACTCCAATGTTAAAAAGAAAAAAAAAGTATACTTATTACTAGATCTTTGAATTAGAGGTGTTCACATGAACACATGTGAAGTTTTATTCTGTGATTCACCTCCTCTGAGCACTGACTTTTGGCCCAGATTGGTCTTTTACACCTCCTTTCCTTTCTGTCCTTGCTGCTCAGTGTTTTTCTACTGCCAGTGGTCAATACCGCTGTTTCACTGCAAATGCCTACTGTGTCTGAAGCCTGGAACCGTTGCAGAATAGGCATAACTATTCATCCTCTTTCCTAGTTGTCAAAGCCCTTTTCCTTTTATGCACGTTTATTTGTATGTATTGTCTTGATAGATTACCTATCAAGATTCCTTTAATCAGTGGTCTGTGTGTGTGATGAGCACTCATCTCCATTATAATCTCCTCTGCCCCATCTATTGCCACGAAGTCCTAAGTCTTTGCAGATGATCAAGTTTTGGAGGAGAAACAAATTTACTCTACATAATAGAGGGAGAAAAACTTGAGAAAGCCCAGGGCAAGGAGAAGGGGGTGAGGAGTAGAAATGGGAGAAAGACAGACCCCATTCGTTCAGACAGATGGTGGAAACTTGTGTGCTGTGCGCATGCGGAAACCCTATAAAAATATTCTGCAGTGTCAACTACCGGTGTGAATTCTCTGAGTAAATTGTTGTTGGGGATCCTAAAGAAGAAGCAGAGATTCTTATCTGGTCTGCATAAGGTTGGACAAAGGCAGCAGCTGTGGTGGTCAGATGTGAAGAGGATGGAATTAGAAGAAATCCTTGGACATCACAGACTTCTACATGCCCTGGAACTGCGGATCTTAGGGAAGGAGTTTCAAAAGTGACCAAAGCAATTTAATTTGGATCTCCAGGGGTGCCTGTAGCTACTTTGGTTTCCATATGTATAAGAACAAACTATATGTTGGGGTGTGTATGTTATTTGATACATAAACATTTGATGCCTTTAAGGATGAACTGTTTTCAGATAGATTCATGACAGCAAGTTTTCTCTCCCTATTCAGACCATAAGCTCCTTAAGGATAGAAGTATATCTTTTCTGGCTTTTGAATAACCTGGAGCATCTAGTTTAACCCTTAGCACATACAAAGTATTTGGTAAGAGACTGTGTCTCATAGACTGCCTGGATCCACTCACTTTCTCTCACCCCACCCTCTGGGGTTTTCCAGGCTCTCACTCCCTTTTGAAGATGGTTCACCCAGGAGGGAGAGTCATCTGCACACCTGGATTGCAGAGAACCAGGTACAGTGATGACCTACAGACACCTGTGGTTTACAGACATTGGCAGCATGATTTTTTAAACTATAAAAGTTACAGCGATTATCCTCCAATTCCAGGAATGGAATCCCTTGATAGGCCTCTATCTATATTCGAGACTCAAGTCAAGCACCAGCCTGTATTTAAAAACTAAGGAAACAATGGAAGTTTATTGAAATTACGTCATTATAGTTGATGAAGAAAAAATATTTCAACCAAGAACTGAATTGAATAAAACTTTCTCAGAAACTCTCTTTGTTTAATGGGCAATTACAGTGTACCAGCATGGGTGTGCCACAGAGAATCAAAGTCCACAGATACTGATTATATTCCTATCTAGGAAGGATCAGTATGAAATACACATATGATGGGGCTTTCATAGAATGGGTTATTTTCCCCCTTTTTGTCTCATTTCTTAATGCTCCTCTGGGAACCGTGTGGAGGTAAAGTAAAAAGAAAGTTCTTACGTTCTTAAATCCTCTGTAAAGGATCTGAAGCTCTTTCTTGGTAAATTTGCTCTGGGCTTCCAGAAGCTCAAGGGCCTCGGGCCGATGCCTGACGGTGGCCATCTCCAGTTCATCTTCCACGCTGTCTGTGGAGGAAAACAAGAGTCTTAGGACCAGCTGCTGTTCACTGAGGCTTACACATAGCAACGCAGGAAAACGGAAGAACATGTCTGCTAATGTCTGTGATTGTCCACAGAAGAAGGACCCTCACAATGCCAACAAGGCCTTTACATTCCCCAGTTTAAGCATATTAAGCTGAAACACTTGTACATGATTTTTTTTTGCATAGTCTTGTCATTAATGCAGATATTACAACTCTAGCATTTTTTTAAGATAACAAAAAAGCACAGAAATTTATTTCAGATAATCAGTGGATTATATGATTACTTCAAATAAAAAGCTTAAGGAACAATATATATTACTCTATAAATCTAACAGTGTAGTAACATATATTTCTTTTTTTTCCAATGTTTAAGTTCAGAGGTACATGTGCAGGATGTGCAGGTTTGTTACATAGGTAAACGTGTACCATGGTGGTTTGCTGCACAGATCATCCCATCGCCCAGGTATGAAGTCTAGCATCCATTAGCTATTCTTCCTGATCCTCTCCCTCCCCAAACAGGTGCCCAGTGTGTGTTTTTCCCTGGCAGCGTATCCATGTGTTCTCATCGATCGGCTCCGCCTTACAAGTGAGAACATGCAGTGTTTGGTTTTCTGTTCCTGCATTAGTTGGCTGTAGATAATAGCTTCCAACTCCATCTATGTGCCTGCAAATAAAATGATCTCTCTCATTTTTATGGCTGCATAGTATTCCATGGTGTATATGTAGCACATTTTCTTTATCCAGTCTATCATTGGTGGGCATTTAGGTTGATTTTGTGACTTTCCTATTGTGAATAGTGCTGCAATGAACATATGCATGCATGTATCATTTATAATAGAATGAATTATATTCCTTTGGGTATATACCTGGTAATGGGATTGCTGGCTCAAATGGTATTTCTGCCTCTAGGTCTTTGAGGAATCACCACACTATCTTCCACAATGGTTGAACTAATTCACACTCCCACCAACAGTGTAAAAGTTTCCCTTTTTCTCTACAACCTCACCAGCATCTCCAGCATTTTTAAGGTATAGTTAGAAAAACATAAAAGATCACCAATAGTCCAACCTGGAATTTGTTTCTATATAACAACCACTAGTTATAAACAGTGCAATTGTCATTTAATAATAATCAGTTTTGTGCCCTATGTATAATGCAACTACAAGATAGACTCTACTAATGTTCTCTAAGGATTCCATTGAAATCAGATACTTTGCCCAGTTAGTTGGGAGGCTGAGGGGGGAGGAGTGCTTGAGCCCAGGAGGCTGAGGCTGCAGTGAGCAGTGATGGAACCACTGCAGTCCAGTCTGGGTGACAGCATGAGACCCTATCTCAAACAAACAAACAAACAAACAAACAAACAAACAAAAATAGAACCTTAGACTGTCAGAATTGAAGGACGTCTGAAGAAAGATATAAGAAGACAGAGAAAGAAGGAAACCTCCCTAATTCACTCTATGAAGCCAGCATCACCCTAATAACAAAACCAGCAAGTGACATAACCAACAGGGAACACTACGGACCGATATCCTTGATGAACATAGATGTTAAAATCCTTAACAAAATACTAGCTAGCTGAATCCAACAACATATCAAAAAGATAATCCACCACGATCAAGTCGGTTTCACGCTAGGAATGCAGGGATGGTTTAACATACACAGGTCAATAAAAGTGATATGCCACATAAACAGAATCAAAAACAAAAATCACATGATCATCTCAGTAGATGCTGAAAACTGTTCAACAAAATCCAACATTCCTTTATGAATAAAACTCTCAGCAAAATTGGCATACAAGGCACATACTTTAATGTAATAAAAGCCATCTGTGACACACCCACAGCCAACATAATACCGAATGGGGAAAAGTTGAAAGCATTCCCTCTGAGAACGGGAACAAGACAAGGATGCCCACTGTCCCCATTCCTCTTCAACATGGTATTGGAAGTCCTAGCCAGAGCAATCAGACAAGAGAAAGAAATAAAGGGCATCCAAATTGGTAAAGAGGAAGTCAAACTGTCATTGTTTGTTGATGACATGATTGTTTACCTTGAAAACCCTAAGGACTTCTTCAGAAAGCTCCTAGAACTGATAAAAGAATTCAGTGAAGTTTCTGGATGGAAGATTAATGTACACAAATCAGTAGCTCTTCTATACATAACAGTGACCAAACAGAGAATCAAATCAAGAACTCCACCCCTTCACAATAGCTGCAAAAATATAAAATACTTAGGAATGTACCTAACAAAGGAGTCAAAAGACCCCTACAAGGAAAACTACAAAACACTGTTGAAAGAAATCATGACACAAACAAATGGAAACACATCCCATGCTCATGGATGGGTAGAATCAATATCGTGAAAATGACCATACTGGCTGGGCACGGTGGCTCACGCTTGTAATCCCGGCACTTTGGGAGGCTGAGGCGGGCAGATCACGAGGTCAGGAGATCGAGACCATGGTGAAACCCCGTCTCTACTAAAAATACAAAAAAAAAAAAAATAATTAGCCGGGTGTGGTGACAGGCACCTGTAGTCCCAGCTACTCAGAGAGGCTGAGGCAGGAGAATGGTGTGAACCCGGGAGGTGGAGCTTGCAGTGAGCCAAGATCGCACCACTACACTCTAGCCTGGGTAACAGAGCAAGACTCCGTCTCAAAAAAAAAAAAAAAAAAAAAGAAAATGACCATACTGTCAGAAGCAATCTACAAATTCAACGTAATCCTCATCAGAATACCACCATTATTCTTCACAGAATTGGAAAAAGCAACTCTAAAATTCATGTGGAACCAAAAAAGAGCCCACATAGCCTCATAGCCAAAGCAAGACTAAGCAAAAAGAACAAATCTGGAGGCATCATACTACCTGATTTCAAACTATGCTATAAAGCCATAGTCACCAAAACAGTGTGATACTGGTATAAAAATTGGCACATGGACCAATGGAACAGAATAGAGAATTTGGAAATAAACCCAAATACTTACAGCCAAATGATCTTTGACAAAGCAAACAAAAACATAAAGTGGGGGAAATGACACCCTTTTCAACCAGTGGTGCTGGGATAATTGGCTAGCCTCATGTAGGAGAATGAAACTGGGTCCTCTTCTCTCACCTTATACAAAAATCAACTCAAGATGGATTAAGGACTTAAATCTAAGACCAGATACTGTAAAAATTCTAGAAGATAACATTGGAAAAACCCTTTTAGACAAGGGTTCATGACCAAGAACCCAAAAGCAAAAGCAACAAAAACAAAGATAAATAGCTGGGACCTCATTAAACTAAAGAGCTTTTGCATGGCAAAAGGAACAGTCAGCAGAGTAAACAGACAACCCACAGAGTGGGAGAAAATCTTCACAATCTATACATCTGACAAAGGACTAATATCCAGAATGTACAACGAACTCAAATCAGTAAGGAAGAAACTAACAACCCCATCAAAAATCAAGCTAAAGACATGAATGGACGATTCTCAAAAGAAGATATACAAATGGCTAACAAACATGAAAATATGCTCACCATCACTAATGATGAGGGAAATGCAAATCAAAACCACAATGCAATACCACCTTACTCCTGCAACAATGGCCATAATCAAAAAATCAAAAAACAGAAGATATTGGTGTGGATGTGGTGAACAGGGAACACTTCTACATTGCTTGTGGGAATGTAAACTAGCACAGCCATTATGGAAAACAGTGGGGAGATTCCTTAAAGAACTAAAAGTAGAACTACCGTTTGATCCAGCAATCCCACTACTGGGTATCTGCCCAAAGGAAAAGAAGTCATTATTCAAAAAAGATACTTGCACGTGCATGTTTACAGCAGCACAATTCACAATTGCAAAATCGTGGAACCAACCCAAATGCCCATCAATCAATGAGTGGATAAAGAAACTGTGATATATTTATATAATGGAATACCACTCAGCCACAAAAAGGAATGAATTAATGGCATTTGGAGTGACCCGAATGAGATTGGAGACTATTATTCTAAGTGATGTAACTCGGGAATGGAAAACCAAACCTCATATGTTCTCACTGATTTGTGTGAGCTAAGCTATGAGAACGCAAAGGCTAAGAATGATACAATGGACTCTGGGGACTTGGGGGGGAAGAGTGGGAGACAGGAGAGGGATAAAAGACTACCAATATTGTGCAGCGTATACATGGGTGATGGGTACACCAAAATCTCACAAATCACCACTGAAGAACTTACTCATGTAACCAAATACCACCTGTACCCCAATAATTTATGAGGAAAAAAAGAATTGAAGGACATCTGCGCATTTTACAAGTAAAGTGAAAAAAGAAATCAGATAGTTTGCCTTGGGCTACAAAATAAAATGTTCAGATTAGGTGCTGACGTGGGTAAAGTAAACAGCAGCCAGTTGGTTTCATGGGTACATACTGGATGGACGGGGGCCTAAGGGATGTTCTATTTAGGTCCATTTTGTAGTCAAGAGTCAATAGGTATAGATAAGCTTTAAAATATTGGACTTTGCTTTGTGAATTATGTTTACACTATAATTTCTCAAAGATGTTTTATGCAAAAAGGAATTTTGTGCCCATAAGATGTTTGGAAAATACTGTGAACTTTAATGTAATTTTGTCACAAAATATTAAAATATACAGGTTTGAGAAGACCTGTAACAAGAAGTCCTGTTTAACTTTGCATAACCCAACTGACCCCAAAGGTATTTGTCCATAGAACATTTTCTGGCCTAAGTAACATCTGGTAATATCTCCACATTTGCCCTAGGGTCATGTAAGCACAAGTCTGGAGGATTTGGAAATATATTAGGGTTCAGGTGCTTGTATCTCAAATATCATCCTTCAGTCCAGCTCCCTTGAAGTGGGGTCAGATAGTGGCCTATGGGAATTCTCTCTGTTGTGTAAACCAGGCCACATCTCAGATGAGGAACTTAGCAGGAATAAAAACATCCAGGCTCAGTATGAAGCCATGGCTTCCCTTTTCTATCGTTTCTTCTTGACTACAGATTCTAGACTTAGAGAGAAGAGTCTAAGGATAACAGTCAGCTCCTCTCATCCCAGGGCCACTAGGACCCCAATCCCTTGTCGCATGGGTCAGTTGGAAATGTAGTCCTTTTTGCCAAAGTCGAGCCATTTTTGACACTAATAACGCTGCCTCTTGCTAACATCTGCTCCTCCTTACTACTCTGCCTCACTGACACCATTGAGGAGCAAAAGCTCTCACTTAGCAATGAAAAGAAGGTCAGTGGCACCCTAATCTTAGCATATCTTAATTATTGCCCTCAAGGAACTTACAAAAAAAAATATTGGTGATGAAACAAACACTTGGAGTGGCTATATTTGTGAAAATGAGTAATAGGAGATGAAAACAAACATTTGCTTTGTACTTTTTATATTATAATAACTTATCTGGAAAGAATGAAATGGAAAAGCTTCAGAATAGTGATGGATGAATAAAAATAATAGAAAAGGACATGGAAAGATGAGAAGGCTAAGAATAAACTGAGCTGACAAGGATAAAATTGATGAGAAACTAAGTAGTTGTGCTCCTAAAGTATGTGGGAAGAGCTAAAAGTAGCTGAGAAAAGGCACCTAGGTATCAACAAATTGATCTGGGCTTTATGGGGAAATAAAAAAAGCCAAAGTAGGGTTCCTTCAATTTTCTCCTTCATTAATTTGAACAAATGGGTTGATTCTATTCAATGGGTCCTGAGATAGAAAAGATGATGGAAAATGTTGCTTTTAGACTGCTGTTGATCCAATGACTTCAACTATGTTGTATTATTGTATTTGCCAATGCAGGAGTAAATATCATGCAATAGACCTCATGTAAATAGATAATATCAAATAGAAAGCCTGTGCTTTCTTGAACAATGTCTGATGTAATCTTCTTCTGAATCACTTATAGTGCAAGTTCTTCAACCTAAAATGTTCCATTTTCCTTTTCCACGTGTTAAAATGTATATATCTTTCATGATCCAATTTAAATATAAGTGCCTCACCTCTGAAGCCTCTCTGGATTGCCCCACTATGCAAAATTGATGACCCCTGGTCATCGTTCCCACACTCTGGTTCTTGTATAGCATGTAAAACATAACATCATGATCTGCTCATGTTTGTTTTCGCCATTGTGAGTTTTTTGTAGACAAAATCAATATCTTACATGTCTTGTTCATCCTCTGAACCTAACAGGGAGTCTGATACTCCTTTGTCACTTAAGAATAATCTGGTAAACAAACAATGTTCCTGCTCAACTTTCTGATCGTCTCCAATCCCTTGAATATTTGCTGCCCTATAGGGAAATATTTTTCAAACTGTAATTTGTGGACTGTGGGTAGACCTCAAATGTCTTCTTTAGAATCACTATGTTCTCTATTTATTGTGTTGGGAAATACAGCAAAAGTAGAGGGGATTTTAATTAAATTTTCTGAGCAGTCTTTCAATCATAACATAACCTTGTCTAGACCTAGTGACCCTCACATGGGAAAGAAACAAAACAGCGGATTAACTTCTGGGCCTTTGTATTGGGCAGCAATCTGAGCTGTGCTACAAATGGAGTTTCTGTCTCTGCAGATGCAAAGTCTGAGACAAAAGACACAGGGCTGGAGGATCAGTATAATTAAGTGTGCATGATAGGATGATCATTACATGCAGTATAAAAAAAAAAAAACGCCCTCAAAGTGTCTGCCTGTGGGCTCTCTTGCTTTTCCAGCTGTCTGGTACTTTACTTCTTAATGACTCCTACCTGCCAAAGGGCTGTTTCTATTTCTGGGCAGGTGATGGGCTATAATAACATAACTGAAATCATCAGCAATCACCAGCATATGATAAATTAAAAAAGCAACACCACCGAACCCAATCAACTCTGATTCTTGGAGGCAAACTATGGGGAGCACAGCATGATACCATGTAGGACTGTGAATTCTCGTTGTGACTCAGCCACCTTGTTAAGAGCCTGCATTTTGGGTGGTTTTAACCCAGTGCCTAACATTTATCGAGCCCCTGTTGTATGCCAGGAGATGGGCGAGGTGCTTGATTGGCATAATCCTAACCCTCACAATAACCCCAGAGTGAGGTATAATTGTTTATTTTTCACATACATGGAGACTGAGTCTCATGGATGTGAAGAAATTCATGACCAGAAGTCAAATATGTGTTTATATATATATAAAACATATATATATATCCTATGCATCTATATGGGTTTCCATATAGATGCATAGGGACAGGATTTACACCCAGGTCTTTGATGCCACAGCTTATGTTCTTCCCACTTCCCAATTTGCCACAGTCTCTTTCAATACCAGCAGAAATAATGATACAAATAATGATAACCTCTCTTCTCTCTTATTTTGTCAAACTCCTCAGAAAAGTTAACTATATTCATTAGGTCTATTTTCTTGCTCTCTCCTTAATCTACTGCAGTCTGACTTTCTGGTCCTATGGTGGACTGAGTTGTGTCCCTCCTCAAATTCATATGTTGAAGGTCTAACCCTGTATTTGGAGGTAGGGCCTTAAAGAAGATAGTTAAGGATAGGCCGGGCGTGGTGGCTCACGCCTATAATCCCAGCACTTTGGGAGGCCGAGGTGGGTGGATCACCTGAGGTCAGGAATTCGAGACCAGCCTGGCCAACATGGCAAAACCCTCATCTCTACTAAAAATACAAAAAATTAGGCGGGCGTTGTGGCGGGTGCCTGTAATCCCAGCTACTCGGGAGGCTGAGGCAGAAGAATCGCTTGAACCTGGCAAGCAGAGGTTGCAGTGCGCAGAGATCTTGCTACTGCACTCCAGCCTGGGCAACGAGAGTGAAACTCCATCTCAAAAAAAAAAAAAAAAAGATAGTTAAGGATAAATAAAGTCATAAAAGCCTTGTAGGATTGGTGTCCTTTTAAGAAGAGGAAGACACACCAGGAACGTGAGCTTACAGAAGAAAGGCCATGTGAAGATGGAGTGGGAAGATGGTTCACGGCTGGTAACTTGACCTTGAACTTCCAGCTTTTAGAATTGTGAGAGAATAAATTTCTGTTGCTTAAGCCACCGAGTCTGTGCCATTGTGTTACAGCAGCCCTAGCAAATGAATATATCTACCTATATTATATTCAAATGACACACAACACTGATAAAAGTAGGTCTTGTTATCCACAAAGTTTGCACAGTGAGTGCTGGGCAGTTTGCTAGCCAATTATGTCATTTAATCTTCACAATACCTTTCAAGAGAAGGATTATCATCCCTATTTTATAAACGAGAAAATTGAGGCTTGGAGAGTCTAAGTAACTTGGCCATAACCCAAGTAACCCTTGGCCAAATGGCTAGTTAGTAAACAAGGTGAAGACAGGTGTTTCCAGCAGCCCAAAGTACAGGTTACTGAGCACCATGCCGGGAATGTTAATAGCAACCATCACCCTATGGAGAGCTCTCACTCTAAGCTTGGTTGTATATTATCTCATTTTAATACAGACAGAAGTTCAGTGAGATAGCTACATTTTACAAGAAATCACGTAGCCCTCATTTTACAAGGAGTAAACTGGGACTCACTTTTCTGAAATAACTTACTCAAGGTCGCACAGCTGATAAGTGACAGGGCTGGGATTTAATCCCTGGCTTTTTGACACCAAAGACCATGAGCTTAGTCAATACGCTATTTTAAAAGATGGCAACAATTAAATTACTTGGTTCAAAATCCTAGGAGATAAAAGATTTTAAATCACAAACTAGCTGGCTGCTGAGCCTCCAATGCCTCAATTTCTTTCCAGGGAAAATATGCCCGGGCACCTTCAGGAGATCACCAGACCAGCAGACAAAGCTCTGCTGATAAGAAACACATGGCAGAATAAGGTACGAAGTGATGGGATCTCAGAGCTGGAAGGAACACAGGAAGTTGTTTTTCCGCATTTTACCCCTGAGAAATTTAGATTTGGGAAAGATGAATGTTTGTTTGAGACAAAAACCAGAACCAGATGGGACTCTGGCCTCTGGAGTCATCTCCAGGCCATGCTGACATATCGTCACTCAGGCATCTTGCAGAGGAGCCAATTCAAATGCGCATTTGCATCCCGAGATAAGCGAAATACAAACAGTATTTTAATTCATGTATCTTCTAACAAATTTAATTTTAATCAGACAACAAATTCCCAAACCCAGACACCCTTGAGCCTCCTGGCTGTATCTTTTTGTCCTTTGTTCTTTAGAGTTCAGTCTCTCAGGGCCGAGGTTGTCCTAAGTCTGACTCAACAGTCCCCTCAGGCCATGACACAATTGGGCTAGAAATTGGAATTCAAATCATCTGGGAGCAATAGAATGAGTTTTAAAAATAGTAGTCATCGTTCTCCCCTTTCTCACAACTTCTCTTAAAATACAGTAGAAGCTTGGTACAGCTCAACTCATAATTATGCAGATTTGACTCTGAGGTCAAATCATGCTGTCCAGAACACTACTACAGAACATCTTGCCTTACAAACAAATATGAGTGAGTCCTACCTTCTGACGACATGCTTTGGAAACAAGTCTTCTAATGCAGAAAACAAATAATATTATGAAGAATAATGTCCCTTTTTGAGAAAGCTGATTCAGAACTCAGGCCATGTGTGCAGAGATGAGTCCTTGCCTATAAAGCACGAAACACTGTGAGGCTGTTGCCTTGTTCTTTTATTTAGGTCCTGCCAAAATACTGGAAGGATTATCTTATTTGGCACACTGAAGGTGCTCCATAAGAGAATGTGAAATAAATAACTACTTGAAGCATTCCAAGAATAGTGAGTGTGTCTACAGCAGGTCCCATTTCTTTTTTTTTTTTTCTCTTTTTTTCTTTTTTGAGATGGAGTCTTGCTCTTGTTGCCCAGGTTGGAGTGCAGTGGCGCAATCTTGACTCACTGCACGCTCCGCCTCCCAGGTTAAAGCGATTCTCCTGGCTCAGCCTCCCAAGTAGCTGGAATTACAGGAAAGCCCCACCACACCTGGCTAATTTTTGTATTTAGTAGAGATGGGGTTTCACTGTGTTGATTAGGCTGGTCTCAAACTCTTAACTTCAGGTGATCCACGCACCTCAGCCTCCCAAAGTGCTGGGATTATAAGTGTGAGTCACAGCACCCAATCCCATTTCTAAATACAACATGACTCTTCTTTAAAAATAAATGTATCCATTTGTCATTCTATAAAGATTATAAATATTGTAACTTTAAAATTCTATTTGAGCTGAAATTAATTTGTCTAGACAAAAATTCAGCCTGCTTGACTTATATTGCTTTATCTCATTGATAAAAATACCCTCTGAGCCATTACTCCTAAGTTTATGTTTTATTAAATTGGCTGAATAGTGAGTTGATCCATATGGCAATAACATCATAATGAGGTTGATCACTTTCTAATGATATGTTATATATTATTAAATATTTAGAAGCTTGGTCCAGTGGTGGATATTGGAGGAAGATTTCCAATGCTGAAAGATTCTTGACGATAGCATTAGATGCTATTCCTGAGAACTTCTAGGATAAGGAGGTGATGCTATTGTTTGTTTAATGTTCAAGTCTGATACATCAGGACAAAGAAAAAGCTGCCTGGAGGAAGATTTCCAAAGCGAATTTTCATGGCACTGATATAATTTATCTCCACCCTTCTTTTCTACTGCAAAAACTTGTAGAGGGATGACAACATACTCACCATTCCATCCCTCGGTTCCACTGCTCACAAAGCTCAAAGAGGGTGGCATGATAATCAGCTGAGGAAATAGTTTCTTGGGTGGAGGAATTTGCTGAAGTCTGCACAGCTGTGCAGCTGATGAGTGTGGGCAGGGGGAGCCAAGACCTGCCCCAAACCTGTCTTTCCTCTTCCTGTTACATCATTTGACCTCCCTGGATAGAGAGTTTAAACTGGGGCCAGGCCCTGTAAGCAACTCTTTAAACTTTGCCAATTTTAAATGCTTTATTGCAAGAATGCAGAGGTCTGGGACCTCCCTTGACTTTTCCTGTCTTTATTACTATTCACCCATCCACCTACCAAGAGTTATTTTCAGGTGCACATGGAGAGTATAGAAGCAATTAATTCCAAGTTGATCACACACAGGCTGCGAGTAGAGAGTAGTCAATCCATTTGAAACACTGCGGGAGTCCTAGGCCTTCCCAGACCAACCTGAGCAATTGGAATCCTGATGTTTTAGTTAGCTTGACATGTATTTCTGCAACCCTGGCCCTGAATGTATGTTAGAACCAAAATACAAAAACAAATAAACACCAAAAAATGAACAAAACCATTTATAATTAGTACTTTATCTTATTTAATATTTGTATACCACATTGAAAATGAATACTTCTTGGAAAATGGCCATTTAGTTTGAACATCTTCTGTTACAGGTGCTTGTTGGCAATGACATTGCAATTTCCATTCTAGGAGAATGAGAATTGCTTTGCAATTTCATAATTGAATTCAATCACTTATGAAATATAACAACCCAGTGGTGAACAGCTGAAGCTATTTGTCACAGCACTTATGAAATAGATTGTCTCTACCTTATTTACAAACATAAATAACTCTTCAACAAGCTTAGATTTTAACAAATAATCACCTAATTGAAATGCTTATTATCAACATTAACCATATTATTACCACAGCATCATGAATGGCCCATTATGGTAGGAGCTATTATTATTATTATTATTATTATTATTTTTGAGATGGAGTCTTACTCTGTCACCCAGGCTGGAGTGCAATAGCATGGTCTCAGCTCATTGCAACCTCCACCCCCTGGGTTCAAACAATTCTCCTGCCTCAGCCTCCCAAGTAGCTGGGACTACAGGCATGTGCCAACACACCTGGCTAATTTTTGTATTTTTAGTAGAGACGGGGTTTCACTATGTTGGCCAGGCTGGTCTCAAACTCCTGACCTCATGATCCACCTGCCTCGGCCTCCCAAAGTGCTGGGATTACAGGCATCAGCCACTGTGCCTGGATGAGTTATTATTTTTTAGGTGGTAGGGTCTTAACTGATTTTTGGTAAATAAGAAAAACAAAAATTATATTGCCAGTCATTATGCACACACAGAAAATCTACAATAGGAATGCTGAGGGGCCAGAGGAAGGAAACAAGAAATTTAATTGAACTTACACATAAAGACAGACCAGAAGAGATTGATATTCTAGTCAGGAAAGGCAAAAGCTGAGAGGTATTATGAGCAAAGAGAAAAATTTAAAAAAGCAATGGTATGTGGAGAGAGATGAAGAAAGCCCAGATTAGTTCACTAAATTAAAAATGCTCTATCAAAGGAGTGTCTCAAACTTTGATAGACTTTCTCTTAGTTGTCCTAAAAATCTAATAATAAGACACACATATGTGTATGTTCATTATGACACTAATCACAATAGCAGAGGCATGGAATCAACCTAAATGCCCATCAGTGGTAGACTGGATAAAGAAAACGTGATACATATACACCACAGAATACTATGCAGCCATAAAAAAAGAACAAGATTATGACATTTGCAGAAACGTGGATGGAGCTGGAGGCCATTATCCTTAGCAAATTAATACAGGAACAGACAACCAAATACCACATGTTCTCACTTATAATTGCGAGCTAAAAGATAAGAACACATGGATACATACAGGGAAACAACAGACACTGGGGCCCAGTGGAATGTGGAGGGTGGGAGGAGGAAGAGGATTAGGAAAAATAACTAATCAGTACTAGGCTTAATGTGTGCAGTGGGTTCACCTTACCTGCTGCCTAGACAGAGCCAATTTATCAAGACAGGGGAATTGCAATGGAGAAAAAATAATTCATGCAGAGCCAGCTTTGCGGGAGACCCGAGTTTTATTGTTACTCAAATCAGTCTCCCTGAGCATTCAGAGGTGGGAGTTTTTAAGGATAATTTGGTGAGTAGGGGCTCCGGAAGTGGGGAGTGCTGATTCGTCAGTTTGGAGATGGAATCATAGGGGGCTCCAAGTGGGTTTTCTTGTTGTCTTCCATTCCTGAGTGGGATCTCAGAAATGATTGACTCAGATTATCGGTCTAGGTGGTATCAACTGATTCATCAAGTGCAGGGTCTGCAAAATATCTCAAGCCCAGATCTTAGGTTTTACAATAGTGATGTGATCCCCAGGAGCAATTTGGGGAAGTTCAGACTCTTGCTGCCAGAGGCTGCATGACCCCTAAACTATAATTTCCAATCTTGTGGCTAATTTGTTAGTCCTGTAAAGGCAGGCTGGTCTCCAGGCAAGAAGGGAGTCTTTTCTGGAAAGGGCTATTATCAGTTTTGTTTCAGAGTCAAACCATACACTAAATTCTTTCCCAAGGTTAGTTCAGCCTACGCCCAGGAATGAACAAGGACAGCTTAAAGGCTAGAAGCAAGATGGAGATCTCTTTCACTGTCATAATTTCCTCAGTTAAACTTCTGCAAAGGAGTTTTCATTAATACCTGGGTATTTATGACCAGACAAAATAATCTGTACAACAAATCTCTGTGACACGAGTTTACCTAATAACAAACCTGCACATGCACCCCTGAACTTAGAAGTTAAAGTGAAGGAAGAAAAAGAGCAAAGAACAATCACTAATATTTATAGCATTTGTTTTGTATAAGCTCTCTCTCTCTTTGAGTGTGTATACATATATATACACACACATATACAATATACATATGTATGTATAACTATATATACATATGTGTGTGTATGTTTATATACATACACGTGTATATATACACACAGGTATATACACATATGTATATATACACGCATGTGCATATATACACAGGTATACACATGTATGTGCACATATACACATATGTATATACACACACGTATGTGTATGTATATACACATATGTATATACACACACGTATGTGTATGTATATACACATATGTATATATACACTTACACATATGTATATATACATATGCACATGTATGTATATGTATATACACATGAATGTATATATACCTATGCATATGTATCTATATATGTATACACATATACATGCATACATATGCATATTTATATATACATGCATATATACATGCATACATATGCATATGTATATATACATATACATACATATGCATATGTATATATACATATACATACATATGCATGTAAACATGTATGTATACATATATACATATGCATATATAGTATATATGTATATGTATATATGTATGTATACATATATACAACATACATATGCATATGTATGTAAACGTGGATGTATGCATGTATATATGTATATACATATATACATGTTAAGTATATAACATGTATATATACACTCATAAAATCCCCATCAGTGTACTATGAATGCTATATTCTTGTTCTGTAGATGAAGATACCAACACAGAGAGACTAAGTAACTTGCTCATGGTCACACAGTAACAGAGTCAGGGAATGGACTCTGGGAAGTCTGGTTCCAGGATTCATGTAATAACTATTCGGCTGTTCTGCCTCCCCCAGAACAGGAGAGAGGATGATGCCCCACTTATCTAGAATTCATGCACCCAAATAAGAATCAGAAAATTAGCAGCAAAAGGTCTCTAAGCAGAAAATGGAGCTCTGTGAGAATTGAAAGGGGTATTGAGTCCAGCCCCTCAACTTTGTAAGTTCATGTCACATACAGAGCCTTAGCTGCAGTGGTTGTAAATCAAAAACCTTTAGGCACATCAGCAGCAGAACTGGGCCTAAATCTTGATCTCCTTGATTCCTATTGCAGCACTTTGTCAAATGCCTGCCTCAGTATCTTTTATGGTTAAGAGTGTCTCCATCCTTACTGTACCCACAGTTTTAGTAAGCTTCTGATTCCACATCAGAAGCAGGTGCTAATAATGGAGAAGGAGCATATACTGGAAGGAGTCCATGAGCCACAGTTACAATACCTAACTTTCACCACTGGCTTTTCATTATTATGTCTAAGCAATGTGATATTCTGTGTATAAATATTGTCACCCTGCTTTTATAGATAAAGAAATCAGGGTTGGAAGAAAGGATGTAACTGATGAAGGACATAGAAATAGGATGTTATGGAGTCAGGACTTAAACCCAAGCTTACTGACTCTGAAGCCTAGAAGTGACTGCAGATTGAGAGTAATGGAGGGAACATAAAGTTAAAAAACATCATAAGCATACTAGAGAAAAGGGTAATGATAAAAGTCAGTGGCTAACTTATTCTTTAAGAATAAGTTCTAACCTTATTCTTTAAGAAAATGTTTTATTCTGCTTACTTTATTTTAGAAGGTAACAGAAATGTGATACATTTTTAAATATTAAAAAATGGCAGCTTATTCATAATAGCCAAAATATGGAAACAACTTATGTCCATCCATAAACAAATGGATAAAGAAACTGATATATACAATGGAATACTATTCAACCTTGAAAAAGGAGATCCTACTATTTGTCACAACGTGAATGAACCTAGAGGACCTTATGTTAAGTGAAATAAGCAAAACGCAGAGAAAGAAAAACATTGCATGATGTCATTTACATAACGAACCTAAAAAAAAAAGTTGAACACACAGAGATAGAGAATAAAACAATGGTTAAAGTGGGGAGGAAGTAGGGAGATGTAGGTCAAGGTATGGAAAGTAACATATAGGATGAACAAGTCTAGAGATCTAAATTACAACATGAAAATTCTATGGTTCAACATATGCAAATCAATAAATGTGATTCACCGCATAAACAGAATCAAAAGCTGGAACGTTATGATCATCTCAATAGACACAGAAAAAGATTTCAGTAACACCCAATATCCCTTTATGATAAAAACTCTCACCAGGCTAGGCATCTAAATAACATAGCTCAAAATAATAAGAGCCATCTATGACAAACCCACAGCCAACATCATACTAAATGGGCAAAAGCTCCAACCATTCTCCTTGGGAACTGGAACATGACAAGGATGCTCACTCTCACCACTCCTATTTAACATAATATTGGAAGTCCTAGCCAGAGCATTCAGGTGAGAGAAAGAAATAAAAGGTATTTAAATAGGAAAGGAAGAAGTCAAACTATCTCTCCACTGATGATATGACTCTATACCTAGAAAATCCTAAAGATCCTTTCAAAAGGCGACTAGAATTGATAAACAACTTTAGTAAAGTTTCAGGATACAAAATCAATGCACAAAACTCTGTAGCATTTCTACACACCAACAATGTCCAGGCTGAAAGTGAAATCAAGAACACAATCTCAATTACAATATTCACAAAGAAAATAAAATACATAGGAATATAGCTCACCAAGGAGGTGAAAGAGCTCTACAAGGAGAACTACAAAATACTGTTGAAAGAAATCAAAGTGACACAAATAAATGGAAAAGTATTTCATGCTTGTAGATTGAAAGAATCAGTGTTATAAAAATGGCCATACTGCCCAATGCAATTTATAGATTAAATACTATTTTTGTCAAACTACTAAGAACATACTTCACCGAATTAGAAAAAAAACTATTCTAAAATTCATATGGAACCAAAAAAGAGCCAGAATAGCCAAAGCAATCCTATAAGCAAAGGAAAAAATACAACAGAAACTAAGCCCAAGACATCACACTACCTGATTTTAAACTCTACTATAAAGCCACAGTAACTAAAAGAGTTTGGTACTGCTATACACACAGACACCTAGACCAATGAAACAGAATAGAAAACCCAGAAATAAAGTCAAACGCCTCCCACCGTCTGATCTTTGACAAGGCTGACAAAAATAAGCATGAGGAAAGGACTCCCTATTCAATAAATGGAGCTGGGATAACTGGCTAACTATACACAGATGACTGAAGCTGGACTCCTACCTTTCACCATATACAAAAGTTAACTCAAAATGGATTAAAGATTTCAACGTAAATCTCAAACTATAAAAATCCTGGAAGACAGCCTAGGGTATACTTTTCTCAACATCAACTGTGGCAAATAATTTTTGGCTAAGTTCCCAAAAACAATTGTAGCAAAACGAAAATAGACAAGTGGGACCTAATTAAACTCAAGAGCTCCTGCACAGTAAAAGAAACTATCCTACACTTGATCTTCATGGATGAAGATGGAAACCATCATTCTCAGCAAACTATCACAAGGACAAAAAACCAAACACCGCATGTTCTCACTCATAGGTGAGAATTGAACAGTGAGAACTCATGGACACAGGAAGGGGAACATCACACACCAGGGCCTGTTGTGGGGTGGGGGGAGGGGGGAGGGACAGCATTAGGAGATATACCTAATGCTAAATGACGAGTTAATGGGTGCGGCACACCAACATGGCGCACGTACACATATGTAACAAACCTGCACGTTGTGCACATGTACCCTAAAACTTAAAGTATCATAATAAATTAAAAAAAGAAACAATCAACAGAGCAAACAGATAAGCTACAGAATGGGAGAAGATATTCACAAACGACGTACCCAACAAAGGCCTAATACCAAGAATCTATACTGTAGGGAACTTAAATCAACAAGCAAAAACCAAATAACCCCCTTTAAAAATGGGCAAAGGACATGAATAAACATTTCTCAAAATAAGACACAGAGGTGGCCAACAATCATGAAAAAACACTCAGCATTACTAGTCATCAGAGAAATGTAAATCTAAATTACAATGAGATATCATCTCACACCAGTCAGAATGGCTATTATTAGAAAGTCCAAAAACAGATGCTGGTGAGGCTGCAGCGTAAAGGGAATTCTTACACATGGTGGGAATGTAAATTAGTCCAGCCACTGTGGAAAGCAGTCTGGAGATTTCTCAAAGAACTTAAAACAGGGCTACCATTTGACCCAGCACACATTACTGGGTACACACCCAAAAGAAAACAAATAATTCTACCAAAAAGACACATGCACTCATGTTCATTGCTGTGTTCTTCACAATAGCAAAGAAGTGGAATCAACCCAGGTGCCCATCAGTAGTAGATTGGATTAAGAAAATGAGGTACAGACACCATGAAATACTATGCAGCCATAAAACAGAAAGAAATCTTGTCCTTTGCAGCAACATGAATAGGGCTGGAAGCCATATCCCAAGCAAATTAACATAGAAATAGAAAAACAAACACTGCATGTTCTGACTTGTAAGTGAGAGTTAAACATTGAACACACGTGGAAATAAATATGGGAAAAGTAGACACTACAGACTACTGGGATGGCAGGACATTCAAACACTACCTATTGGGTACTATGCTCACTGCCAGGGTGACAGGATCCTAATTCCAAACCTCAGCATAATGCAATACTCTCATGTAACAAATCTGAACATGTACCCACTGTATCTAACATAGAATTTGAAAAACAGAACATTATTGTAAAGAGATAGACATATGGAAAATGTATTTATGCAAAATATCATCCCTAATTCTTAAGATGTTACTGTGTTGCTTTAGGCAGTAGGCAGTAAACACATGGAATTGATTACCTAGTGAGTTAAATAGTTTGGATAAGCATAGTTATAATAAATTTTTGCTGGTATATTAGGGGGATGATTTGCAGCTAATATCAGTGATGAAAAAAGTATTCTGCACTAAAACATTTATTCATCTATGTTTAAAAAAGCTATTAGGAAAACTGAGCAGTGATCTGGGTTTTGTTATGCTCCTTCTACTTTTAAGCTAGTGTCCTCCTTGGCCTTAATTCCCCCACATGTTTAATGGCATAGAAATAGACAAAATAGTAGTTAATATCATAGAATAAGGTAACTGTGGGCATTAAATGAGATGGTACATGTGTCTGGCACATAGTAAACATTCAATTAATTATATTGTTCATATAATGTGTAGTATTAGAATTATTTGCAGTAATATCTAGTGTTACCTTCAACACTAGGAGCAGAGCAGTGCCTGGGAGTGCTAATTCTGACAAATTATTCAGTTCCTCTGAGGCTTCCTTCTTGGGTCTATTTCCCAACTCTGGCACAGAACGATGTGTTTAATCTTTCCAAACCTCAATTTTAAAATCTATAAACTGGGGATAATGTTTGTATAAATTTCTTAAAGTTGTTTTAAGAGATTGAATTGCTAGCAGGCAGTAATAAATTACAGTAATGATGACTATTAATAATTATTGCATACATACTAATTGAGGTGTTATTCTAGAATATTTAGGAGTGAGGGGTCTAACACAGCACTTTCTGAGTTTGAATCATTTTTCTGACTCTTGTTAGCTCTGTATGACCTTGGGCAAAGTGCTTAGTCTATGCCTCAGTTTCTTCATCAATAAAAGGGGAAGAGCAATGGGACCTACTATAAAATGTTGTCAGGAGGTTGAAATAAAATAATGTGTATAAAACATGTAAAATAGTGGCTGGCACATAGTGTTTAAAAGACTTATAATTATATCACTTATTAAAATGTTCTTTGAGATGAGTATGATTTTTCCCATTTTCGATGGGTACATTGAGGTACAGAGAAATTGAATAACTTGTCCAAAGACACAGAGTGATAAGGTTTGGCTCTGTGTGCCCACCCAAATCTCATGTTGAATTGTAATTCCCAGTGTTGGGGGAGGGACCTGGTGGGAGGTGACTGGATCGTGGGGGTGGATTTCTTCCTTGTTCTTGTGATAGTGAGTGAATTCTCACGAGATCTAGTTGTTAAAAGTGTGTAGCACTGCCCCCTTCACTCTGTCTCTCCCACTCTACCATGTGAAGAAGCTGCTTGCTGCCCCTTCACCCTTCCATCATGATTGTAAGTTTCTTGAGGCCTCCCCAACCATACTTCCTTTACAGCCTGTGCAACTGTGAGTTAATCAAACTCTTTTCTTCATAAATCAACCAGTCTTAGGTAGTTCTTTCTAGCAGTGTGAGAACAAACTAATACACATGGCAAGAGTAATTCCGTCATTTGAAAAAATCCTTGTCCCCCAAATTGTACCCAGCTGCTT
Source organism: Hylobates moloch (assembly GCF_009828535.3). Lineage (NCBI taxonomy): Eukaryota > Metazoa > Chordata > Mammalia > Primates > Hylobatidae > Hylobates > Hylobates moloch. The sequence continues at coordinate 64,854,482 of NW_026652292.1, read as the reverse complement.
CATTTTGCAGGCACTTTTCGCTGTTGAATTGCTAATCGTGGGATCCACTAGAAACCACAGCTCCCTGAGGACCTTTTATACTCTTCCTGTTTGGAATTGATAGGGGAATAAAAACCATCTTTTGGAATAGAATTTGAGACAATAACTGAGCTTTATAGTCTGTCATTTCCTCCCACACATCTTATGATTTAATATCCTGGATGGTTTGCTATTCCCTGAAGGAAGCCTGAATTGTCAACTTCTGTGTTTTTGCTTATCCTATTCCCACTAAATGAACTTGCCGTTCTTCCTCCTCATCCTTCTCTATCTCTATTCTCTAAGGCTCATTTCAGTGGGGAAGGGGCTTCACAGAGGGGAGGCCTCCTGAGACATTCACACACCCTGTGCACTTGTCACCTCTGATGGCTTTGCATATCAATGATCTCTTTGAATATCTGTCATTTCCTCTGTGATATAAACATTTAGAGGCAAGAGATCTATCTTGGTTATCTTATTACCACTAATGCCTAGTATGGCCTGGGCATTAGAGACAATCCATTCATTCATTCATTAAATATTGATTGAGTGCCTATTATGACCCAGGCATTAGTCAAGGTACAATGGACATTAGAATGAACAAAAATGACAAAATCTTCTCTCCCATGGGCCTGAAATTCTAATGGAAGAGTCACCAATTGGACATCTGAGTGGCAATGTTAAGTGGCTGGATGGGAGACATGGTTCTGAAGTTGATAAGCACAGTCTGGCTGAAGATGTGAATGTCAGAGTATCACTATATAAGTAATATTAAGACCATTAAACTCAATGTGATCACTAAGGCAGTATACATTGGCAGAAAATATAACAGTAATTCTTTCTTTTATGGAATGAACGAATAAGTTTAAAAATAAAATTAAAAGGGCCAGGGAGTGGCACGGACTCCAGAGTAGGAAAGCCCAAAGCAGGATCAGCCTAGAAATGACCAGTTTCTAAGAATTACTTTTCCTGTGGGTTTCCTCTCCTGGTAGCATGTCACAGAGCTTCCTGTTCATGGTGGTATTCACCAACAAGAAAATAACTGAGCAGCATGGCTGTATTTAACATTCATTCAACACAGACACAGTTCCACATGGTCTTTACATATCCTTCATGTCTTCAAACATTTGCCCAGGGATAAACAGTGTCTCTCTCTGAGTTCTTTCTTCCTCTTAGTCCAGGGGCAGCTTGCATGTAAACATGGCATCCAAATAATGATGCCTAAACTCATCTTGATGTGACCAAGATGTGGCAGTCATGTGGCAAAAAATCATAAAGTCTCCCACAACATTATCAAGTGAAAAGAGTTGGAAGTGATTTCAGAGAACTCAGGAAAAACGCTTTGCAAAACAAAGCATGAAAATTTACTGTCCAGACTCTGCCCCATTTCTCCCATTAGAGTATAATCTTTCATAGTGTGTGGTGCATCATAGAAATGAATCCACATACAGGATTTCTGTAATGATATGGTGATTTTGACACTGATCCTTCTAACATCTGCTCACCTAAAGCATTAGTTTCACACTGCTATTGAAATAAATGTGATTTTTAATATCCTCAGGAACACTCAATGAAGAATATGTCCACCTCTAAGCAGAGTCTGAAAACACTATAATATGCTATGGGATTGTTTTTCTCCCCAGCCTCAAAGGAGAATGGTTTGCTGAAAGATAAATAAGGTTTTATACTGTCAGTTCATCTCCAGAACTCATCTTTTGTTCTTCTTTTTAATGAAAACTTACAAATAAAGATGGAACAATATTTCTGTAAAGAATTGCTGCCTATCACACTTGGTGCTTCAAAACCCTTGGCAAAAGGCAATTTGAAATGTAAGAAGGCTAAACTTGAACCCTGCAATCTAAGCAGACAGAAAAACAATGCTCTGTATTTTATAGACCTGGTGGAGTAGAAAATTGAGGCTCTTATAAGAATTAGGTTCCCATTTCAGCAGAAACCAGACTCACTGACCAGACTCACGTTTAGCCCAAATATTATTTTAAGCCAATGAAAATGGAAAATAGGTTGTATAGCTCCTACGAGAGGCTACCTTGGTTACCATTATGAAAGTATTACATAAAACAAAGAAGGCTCTCATTTATCTAACAGTCTACACAGTGGTTTGTAAGTAGTCATCATTCTACCCATTCTGGCCCAAATTAACAGTAACAAAAGTGGAAAAATCAAGTGGGAAGCAAAAGATTTAATCACATAGGTAACCTGAAAAAAACAAAAGATGCGCTAATCAACAATGAAGCTTGTTTAATGCTTGTTTCAAAAATTTGTGTTATTCAAGCATTTAAAGCCAAGATGTCTAAAGTAAAACTATCATCTCTCCCTCACTGACCTTCATGGCCTTCCCTCTATGCTCCTTATCTTGATAAATTTCACCATTATCATTTTGGTGGAGTCACTTCATCTCTTTCCTATCTTTCACTCAATATCACAAATTGTTTTTCAATATTTCCAATTACGCACAATTCCACAATGTGTTTCAAATTTATCCTCTCCCTTCCACCACGATTGCCATGTTTAGACTTTTGTCATCTCTTGTAGGCAGGGCAGTCTAGTGGTAAAGACACTAAGCTTTGGTATTACATCATTGAAGGTAAAATCCCTGCTTTGATGTGTCATAATTGTTAGGTGCTGGGTGAGTGATTTAATTTCTTTGTTTAGTTTTCTCTTTTAAGTGGAGATTATAATTGTACCTTCCTCATAGACTTGCCGTAAATATTAAGAGTAACTGTTCAGGCTTAAAATAGCATTATGCTCAAGTGTTAGCTATTGATACTGTCTTGCATAGACTTTTTAAGCAGTTTCCAACTAATTTTCCTGTCTTCTTTCTCTTTCTCTCTCAACAATTTGTCTTCTGACTAATTTTCGGTGTTATTTTACCACTCTGAGTTTCAGTTGGTTCATTGATTCAGAAGCCAATATCCCACTAAGTTTGGTTATTAGTTTTGACACCTGTCTGTCTCTTGTCTTCAAATATTGTTCTTGATCCTTTGCTAGTCTTTTCTCTAACTTCAAGTTCACATCATCTCTTCTAAAATTTGGCTCATATCTAGCTCCCTCTACTCTTGGCTGACTAGCCATCCCCAAATGCCAGACAAGACGAAAAATCACTCCTCAACTTAAAAACCTCACTTAAAATCCCCATTGCCTCTCTGCAGAGTGAATGCAGCATAACGCCCAGGAAAGTTTTCAAAATCTGGCCCCAGATCACTTTGCTGGCTGCTTCTCTTTCATACTTCTTGCCCCTCCTGTCTAAGCTTTATCTTTTGAAGTACCTAGAATGCTCCTCCTTTTTTTCCCTCTGATGAAATGATGATTCTTCTCCAAATGGCCCTGCTGAAATATTAACTCTTTGTGAAATGCACCTAGGTGAGATTGAATTTCACCTATATCACTACAGTAGTTGTGATCATCGTAGCAGCAGGAGAATAACAGCAAAAACAGCCAACATTTGCTGACCACGTACTAGCCAGTAACTGTTCTAAACACATTACATGCTCATTAATCCTTTGAGCAAACTTACGGATTATTTACTATCATTTCTACCTTATGGATGAGGAAATTGAGGCCCAGAAGGGATAAGTAGCTTAACTAAAGTTTCTATAACTAGTTAGTCACAGAATGAGGATTTGAACCAAATAGGCTAATCCCAGAGTTATCACGTTCAACTTTTTAACTCCAATATCTCTGTAGTTTTGCCTCTCGCAGCATTCACAGCACTTTACTTGTATTCATTGTGTCTTAGATCTACATATGTGTCTGTTTATTTCAGTACAATGTTAGTCTTCAGATATAGTGAGCTGAGTGTTCCCCTGTGCCTGGAACTATTGCTTTTCAAATAGTGCTCCATAAATGTCTGCCATATTAAGTGAAATTCATTAAATTTGTCAACAGAAAACAGCTGTCCTGACACTTCTACCTCTAGCTTTCCTATACTAAAACCTGTGAATGATTTAATGACAACTTCTGGTAGATATATAATGGACCAGGAAAAAAACCCCACGATTTTCCATTTTTCACTAAGTATCTATGTGACTTTGGGCAAGCCACTTCATTTTTTTTTTTTTTTTTTTTAGTTTGGAAGATAGAGATTATAACCCTTGTGATCTGCCATTATCAAAGGGGGTTTATGAAAATGAAATATTCAAAAGAAAAAATTTTAAAACTTGTAAAAGCCCATACATGTGTAAGAAACAAATATTCTAATAGGTAAAACATGTAGCCAATACCTGAACGATAGGGCCAATTGGTATTACAGCCAGTTTAAATGGAGTTTCTAATGTTTCCCATGTTCTGCCTTTCATGGATAGTGAAGTATCACGAAAGGAGGAAATCTGTGTTAGCTTTGAAACCTCCACCATTTGTCACAGCCAGAAATAATTAATGCCATCTCAATGGCTGCTGCAATGCTAGATCTGGAAAGAGACTTGGGCACAGTCTCTACTTCTTATTTACGGATGGTGAGAGGCTCAGAGAGAAGAAAAAAAACAAACAAACTCATTCAAGGGGCTACCACCATCTGCCTGCACAATATGTCCCGTGTATGAGGGTCCCATGTTGAACAGGTAAGTGGAAAAAGATCTAGTCATATTTTTTGTAAAACTGACTAGAATGTTAAACTAACTAGAGAATTGGTAAAGTACAGAGACTTTGCAGTTCCACTGCTGTGTTCAATCTCTTCCCCTACTCCCACGCCTCTTGCTGATGATGTGATTCAGCCAAATTAAATAATCCCTCATACCTCAGTTTCCTATTCTGTAAAATGGGTATAATCGTGTCCATCTTACAGAGTTGTTTTTAAGATATAATGAGTTATACTGTGCAAGCCACTTAAAACTGTACCAGGCACATAGTAAGTGCTACATGTTTGTTAAATAAATAAAAATAACATCTGAGGGTTTGAACACAACACTTTTAGGGCTTAAAATGAAATTTAATGAAACTTGCTTTCTATTAAGAAATATGTAAATATTAAATTTACATTCATGGGTTATGCCTCTGTTCTTCCACAGGTTTTCCTGACTACATGCCTAGGTCAGAGCCTTTAGCTAAATTCACCAAGGAGTTAGCATGAGATTAATTAACTGTCAGAGGTTAAACATTAAAAAAAAATCCTGGAGGTTACTGTTGTATTTTTAATTGACAACATGTTGGCCATTCAAGTTGCTTTTTGCAAACACCTCCAACAGCCAAATGCTGATGGTTTCTCTGCCAACAGAAGCATCTAAAAATTTCTATGATCAATATGCTACCAGGAAAAACAAAGCACACTGAAATGTTATGGTATATTTGATGCCAAAAACCTGAAACACAGTTAGGAAATTATGTTTTGCAGTTATGCAAGGCAATGTTCTGATGGTGGCCTATTGATGAGTGGTCTAGTCTCACCATAACCTTGTCATATTCATGCTCCCATTTCTGCTCAAATCAAAAACAAAAACCCCTGGAATGAAGCTCTAATTTAGTGAATCAATTATTTTGATTGAACGAGGGCACTGAGATAGTACTGGGTAGATGTTGTTATGAGTCAAATTTAGATAAAAATGTGAACACATAAAAGTACACAGATAATCAAGTGTCGAATGTTTTATCTTTTGTATTATTTCCTGACCATTATCTAGTAAGTACCTTTTTGTCAAATAATGTCCATTGAATGAGTAAGGAAAATGACTACTTTATTCTTTGGTAAAAGAACTGGGGCATAGAGAGATAAAGTGAATTACTCAGAGTTATTCAATAAGGAGATATAGCTAGAGACTTGACAGCATTTATTCTTTCTTTAAAAAAGTGTTTGTGCTTACATAAAATATAGTAGCTAGGAATTTCTTGACATTAAGTCATCCATAAAGTAGCTAAATTCCTTAATCCTATAAATAGCTACTCAATATCAATGTACATTCATGAGCCAGTTGTCAGCCTCCAAGATGCCACAGAATTGGGAAGAAATCTTTTTTTTTTTTCTGAGATGGAGTCTCGTTCTGTTGCCAGGCTGGAGTGCAGTGACACGATCTTAGCTCACTGCAACCTCCACCTCCTGGGTTCAAGTGATTCTCCTGCCTCAGCCTTCCAAGTAGCTGGGACTAAAGACATGCCACTACACCCAGCTAATTTTTTTGTATTTTTAGTAGAGACAGGGTTTCACCATGTTGGCCAGGATGGTCTCCATCTCTTAACCTCATGATCCGCCCCCCTCGGCCTCCCAAAGTGCTGGGATTACAGGTGTGAGCCACCACGCCTGGCCCATGAAGAAATCTTATAAGAGGAGTGTGACTCTAAGTCTGACTGACTCTTAGTGTGACTGACTCTAGAAATTGTCGCTGATCCTGTAGATCACAATGCCTGGCTCCTAAGATCTACAGACTCTGGAAAACATCTTCCATCATTTAGCCTCCTTCTTTCTAAATGCTACTATGGTTCCGGAAGGCTGACCTTTGTGGACAATATTTTCTGGACTCCTTGCCCTTCTGGTTTCCCATTGGGTTTGGCCACTGGAGAAGAGGAAAAGGGAGAGGTTGTGGTACTTATCATCTGGGTTTGCTCTTTGGTGAGTTGACAATAGCTGCATTTCTTATCCAAGGACCAGAGCCCTTTTTTATTGTTACAGCTATAGCTATGGCTTTTTCCACCTTCTGGTAACCATCAACCTAGAAATGATAACTTTCATTCTTGCTAACACTGAATGTTTCATAGCCTTATTGGCTCAATAAACCCTGCACATACCTTTGCAAATTGTCCATTCAACTATCCCCTGTTGCCCTATTTAAATATGCCTTTTGTTTCCTTCCTGGACCCTGACTGATACTGAATCGTAGAATTTCAGTGTTGGAAAGTACTGGATTTGGAGATGAGTTTCTCATTTCAGGTTTTTTTCAGAAGCCCTGTGATTTTGAGCAAATAATCTCCCTTGTCTAGTCTTCAGTTTCCTCATATGTAAAATAGCCTATATTCCTTATAGTAGGCTATTATTATTACTACTATTGTTATAATATGCTGTAAATCACTTAAAATGTGATGACTATTTCTTTAAAAACCATCTAGTCCAATTGGATCTCCTGGGTGCCAACCCTATGAAATTTTCTTTTCCTCTCCTTGAATTTTTCCAGTAAGTTTTCTTCTGTGGGTATGATAGTCTCAAATCTTGCAGTCAGACAGTAAGTGTATCTGTATCACTGGAGTAAGGTTCTTTTGGGTATAAGGTTTTGTTTATTCAACTTCTCAGTTGTGGGATTCTGCTCAAATCATTATAACCTTTTCAGGCCACAGCTATCTCAATTGTGAATTGCGTAAAACCTATCCTCTTACAGGCAAAAGGCCAGATCTAATGTTTTCTCTCTCTCTTTTTTTTTTTTTTTCTAATTTAAAGATTTACATTAGGCAAAACAGCTACTACTATAGACCCTCAATCAATATCAGAGGTCATCAGTGCAGCTCAGCCTGCTAAAGTGATGAAGACAGCAGGCTGTGGAGTCAGAATTCTAGCTCTGCCAACTGGGGCATTTGTTTTGTTTCTCTGTGCCTCAGTTTTTTTAGTCATTCTATGTACCTACCTCAGAAGGTGGTTGGGAACATCAACTGAGTTCATACTTGTCATTGATTCATGCTCATGATATTTCCTATACTAAATACTTTGCATGGATTATTCCCATGACAATCCATTTTCTGATAATCGTAATCGTCTTTGTCTATCTCCAATAAACCATGCCCCTTTCCTCCTTCTAGAACACTCTCTCCAGACCTTCACATTATTGGCTTCCTTTTATTTTATTTATTTATTTATTTATTTTTTTTGAGACGGAGTCTTGCTCTGTCACCCAGGCTGGAGTGCAGTGGCGCGATCTCGGCTCACTGCAAGCTCCGACTCCCGGGTTCACGCCATTCTCCTGCCTCAGCCTCTCCGAGTAGCTGGGACTACAGGCGCCCGCCACCACGCCCGGCTAATTTTTTTTGTATTTTTTAGTAGAGACGGGGTTTCACCGTGGTCTCGATCTCCTGACCTCATGATCTGCCCGCCTCGGCCTCCCAAAGTGCTGGGATTACAAGCGTGAGCCACCGCGCCCGGCTGGCTTCCTTTTATTTTAAGGACTTAAAAACATCTTGCCACTGAGGCTTTCTCTGAGCCAATCAAGATATGTCCCCTGCATATATTCCCTTTCCATAATATTACCACAGGTTTACTTCTGCTATAACACTTATCACTTCCCAGAATACCTTTGTTTTCTTGTTTATTCTCTCTCTTCCTACATAAGCGCCAGGAAAGTAGTAAACTGTGTTCCACTCTTCACTAGAAAGTGAGTGTTTAGTATTATGCCTGCCCTATGTGGTCTCTAAAAATATTGTGGAATGAATGACCAAATAAAGAAATTAAGAGGCAGAGAATTTATGTAAATAAGTTTACAGTAATAAACAGGCATTTTGTTTAGTATGAGGCACAACAGGAATTCAAACACATGCCAGGATGATGCTAAAACCCACAATGCACCCCTTTGCCTCTTTCAATAGTTCTTGGAAGAGATCATGAAAGTCTGAGCTGGCTCACAGCTGTAGCACAAGAGAGAAAAAGGAGAAGTGAAATTAAAAGATATTCAGAAAGAACACTGATTGGAGTTTAGTAGCCATTAAGATGGTGGGTGGGGGATCATTAAACAGAGAGAAGATTCCAACTTCAGCAACTGGACAGCTCTTGATGCCAATGAATGATATAAGAAGCTCAGAGTGAGTGCTACAGAGTGATAGTGATTAGAAGACTACATCCGACTGTGCATTCATCCGCATCCTGGGATGGACGTTCAAAGAGCTGCGGGCAATTGACTGCCTAGGGGACAGTGGGATGGGCCAAAAATGTGAACAAGACAATTCTTTGCTCACAGCCAAGGTATTGCTGACTCTATCCCTGTCTCATTTCTTACTCTGGTTGAGGTGATATTAGTGTGAGGTGGAAGACATTCTAAGGCCTAAATTAATTCTCATTAGATGGTATCTATTACTCTTGCTGAACTACCAGTCAGGTGGCTCGATGGGAGAAGGCCATTGGCTATGGCATAGATCTGTCACCTCCTGTCTTGAAGCCATGTGTGTTGCTCCCTGGTACATTTCCAAGACAATGGCGCTTTTTGATATTTGTCTAATAGTCTTCTCAAACATCAAAGTCAAGATATGTGGTTTATTTAACACAGTAGTTTTGGACTTGTAAGTTTTGCCTTTGACATTTTAAAAATGAGAAATACATTTAATTTTCAAACATTTAAGAATGTCTATGGTTCTTCATGCAGAAAATCTTTGTCATATGCTGCTTCTTTTAACGCTTTCGTTTGAGGCACAAACACCAGAACTAATAGTTTAAATCTGTATTTAACAAATGACTATAAAAGGTATATAATTTCCAAGTATTAAGAATATTATGCCTAAATAATAAGAGAACTCAAGAAGAAATATGTATGCTTTGCTGAAAAACATTTGAAAGGCCAATTTGTGGAAAAATTTTCTAATATACATTGGGAAGCTTGCATTCAGATAAATCAGTTCTTTTATCCAATAATTCAAAATTTAGGGGAAAGTAATTTTAAAAGCATAGATAGCTATATACACAGAGCCATTTATCATAGTGCTATTTATATTGAGAGTGGGAGGTAAAAAGGGGAAAAATCTAAATATCCAAAGCCAGAGAATGGGGTCAAATACAATATACTAGCGCTATGCAATGTAGTATTATGCTTACCATTAAAATGATTTTACAAAAAGTTTTAATAGCAGAGTTGATATTTATGAAAGTATACCATGTAAATGAAATAATAAAAATTTGGGATAGATATGATATCATTAGTACATATACACTGATGGGAAAAAATATTACTAGTAATTTGTAGTTACTTCACGGTAGCAGATTATGTGTGTGTGGCGTGCACGTGCGTATAGGCTCTTATCTTTCTTTGTACTTTCCAAATTGACTGTCCTGAACATGAGAGACTTTTGCAAACATGATAAATAAACCATTCACCTTTCCAACCCTGGAGGAGAAGGCGTAAAAGGAAGAGGAGAAGGCGGAAGTCTTATGGGGTCCACAAATCATGAGCTAAGTCTAGCGTACGTTCAGTATCAGCCAGTACTATACAATCCCATTAGTATTTAAAGTCATTCTGATCTTTTTTTTAGTGTTTTCTATTTTTTTTTCCTCTCAAAACATCCTTTTCCCTCACAGTTAGTTGAAAATCGCATTGCATCCTCCATTAACATCTATTTGGGGGCATGGCTTTATCAGACGCTGGTGCAGAAGAGTGCTAATGAGACATGACAATTTTCTACTTCTCTATGTGAATACAGAGATCCATTTGAAAGTTACATTTTACCTATCTACATTGTACAAATGACTATATTTTCAGCAAATATCTGATAAATTGGCAATTTTGATTCCAACCTGAAAGGAGAAAAGGAATGACTCTAATAACCAGCAATCTCTGACAAATAGTGGCAATAAAAGCGCCTGCAGCTTCAGTATCATGTAGGATTAGGGCTCTGGCATTTTTCTAGATTATGGTCTTCCAGGTTGCTGATGATGGTGAGATGGTGTGCATGTGTGTGCAATAAAAGAAAAAAAGTCAGAGCAATGTATCTAAACTATAATTTTAATTTTTGTATGTGCATTGGATTATTACTAATGAAAGTTATTTAGTTCTGCCTCCTCTCCCCACAGAATATAATGTAAGCTCTAATAGAAGAGCTTTTTCTGTTTTGTTTTGGTTTGGTTTGGTTTTTAATCTGTTTTATTCACTGCTCCATCTCCCAGCACAAGAAGAGACAGTGACATACAATAAATATTTGTTGAATGAATAAGCAAATCAATTAAGTCTTATTATGATGATATATCACCTTTGGTCAATGCCACTGAAACAAATTGCTATTCTATTCTGGGACTTTTCACTGAATGTATTATGTTGTTTGTGGTTCTTTCCATATTTTCTCATTTGTGTTGTGGAGACCCATGACATTTTAGTGCATTCATATTTTTAAATCACTAATTGAATCCATGAGTTCCTACAAAATGGTGTAGCATTATAAAAAGAGAGTAGGTGGAGATGTGGGTTATAGCACCAATACTTAGGGAATTCCACCTAGATTTTTAATGTTGCATTTTCTCACTAGCAAAGAACACCACCTTCTCTGTCTAAGAGTTGTTTGATGCTTGAAAAAAATTGTGTATAAAAGAATATTTGTACACAGAGAATATTTGTCAATGTATATTCTAAGTTATATGGCATCTTTATAAACTAAATTGAGGATTTCCCTTAGATACTCCTCTATTTTCTACTCTTTAAGAATGCCACAAAATTGGAGAGAAAAAGAAGATGGAGAATGTGATGGTTAACCTTACTTGTCAAGTTCGGTAGGCTATAGTACACAGTGATTTAATCACACCCTAATCTAAGTGTTGCTGTGAAGGTATTTTGTCAATGTGTTTAATATCTATAATCAGTTGACATTAAGTTAAGCATAGATTACCCTGAATAATGTGGGTGGGCCTCATCTAATCAGTTGAGGCTTCCTGAAGAAGAAATTCTGCCTCAAGACTGTAACATCAAATCCTTCCTGAACTTCCAGCTGCCAGCATATTCTATGAATTTCAGACATGCCAGTCCCCATAATGGTGTGAGCCAATTCCTTCAAATAAGTCTCTTTACATATGTTTGCATATATGCATATGTACATGTGTGTATATGCATGTGTATGTATGTATATGATATGTATGTGCTTATGTGTATGCACATGAGTATGTATTGGTTCTGTTTTTCTAGAGAATCTTGACTGATACAGGGAGAGAATGAACAAAGAAGTAAAGTCACATTTATTTAAGTGACACTTTGTAATCTTTTTTCTAATCTAGTGATACTTCTGAATTTTGGTAGTGTCTAAATTATAGACCCAGTGGATGAGAGTCAAACAATGTACAAGGTCATATGTTAAAGTGGCCAGCTGCTCTGCTAACAAGGCAAGCAATAGGAATTCCTACAGTTACTTGAGTCCAGTCCCCATTCCTTACATCAAACAAAAATGTCCCAGTGTTTTGCAGGACAGGCTCCTGTCACTAAGACTGTGCTGTCAGTCTGCAAAATGGAAAATGACTCCTGTTGCCCAAATGTTCTCCTGGGTATTTAGGTAAACACGAGTACATCAATAGGTTGCTTTTGTAGAATATAATATATTGATTCTTTGTAGAAGCAGAGAACGGCAATGCATGCAGCCCTAAAGAAACAAAACGAGTTTCGGAGTAAAAAAAAAACAAAAAAACAAAAAAACAAACTTGCTTTGAATAGCAGGAGATGACGTTTTGGCAGCTGAGCAGGGCAAGAGCTTCATGAGCCGCTCTTTAATGCTGCGCTTGGTGCTGTTCTGAGCGTACAGGAAACCTAGAAGATACAGGATCAGTTCTGTTAATGCCGTCTGCAGAGAGAAAAGGGATGTGCTGCGGGGTTTATCAGAGAAGCCAGGCAGGAGGGATCAGGGATGCAGCCATCCACTCAGGCAATCACAGGCAGTGGGTTGGGACCCCCGAAAGGAAAAAAAAAAGAGTTTGTTTCCTTTTCATTTAGTTTTGTTTTTATTTCTAAATATTGTTTTGAAGATAATGACGAACAAGTGAAAGCAGAATTGCAAAATCTATCTATTGAATGGCAAAAGATTAAAAAAAGCCACCAAAAAAATCTGGTGGTTTTTTTTTTTTTTTGGCCCTTAGATCAGGGATAAAATAAGTATCACTAGGAGAGTTAACTGGATTGAAATTTCAATATTCAAACCAGCACTAAGGGCCCACATGACAATTTTCTGTTATTGCTCCCCATCTTTGATTATAGCAGAGATAGACACTTCACATACATCATTCACACCACAATCACCTGTTAGTACCTTTGCCTTCCTGAAAATGAGAAAATAAATGTCCTTAATATGCAGCTTCATTAGCATATACTGATATGCCCAGAGATGTGACAATCTTTCCCATTTTTTACATGTGGACGCTAATGAATGGAACTTTTTCAAACAGAGTAATTCTGGAAGAAGCAAGACAAGCTTGTCAAACATTAACCCAGGAATAGACGGAGCAGTATGTGTGACAGCAGATACCTGGAGAGGACTCAAGAAAAATCAAAAGTGGCTGGACGGGTGAGCTGGAAAACTGTTGAAACAACTTTTGATGTCAGGAACCAACTATCCAAGTCAGCATCAACTTAGCCACCCTGAGGTCTCAGACGCTTGGATGTCATATCAATAGGTAACTAGCCTCCCCCAGATCAGCATGGAAGGTGTCAAATATAAAGCATCAATGCAGAAACCAATTTAAATCGAGGTTCTACCATCTTTATAACATGAATCTGGCAAATGTATCACTTGTTCCTTTTCTAATTCTTATCTTGGAATTATAAAAAAAGTCCTGACCACAAGCCTACTGATTTAGTTTCCGCTGGGGCTGTTGCTCCCACCAACAGTATCCACTGGCTAAAACTCTTGTGTGTGGGTAGGGTGGGGTGACAAAATGAAGTAGTAACTACACAAATTAATAAGATCATTCCTCTGATTAAAAGCCCTCTAAAAGCTTCATGTTGTTTTTCTGTCAAGGACACCAAGTATGATCTGGCCCTGCCTGAGTCTCTGACAGCATTTGCAGCCACTCTCCCTGTTTTCTAGGCCATCCACTATTGGCCACACCACCCTTCTTGCTAGAACTCACAAAGCAGGCCCTCCTTTTGCTTGACACTTATGTGGTATGAAATGTCTCGTTCAACTGCTGGTTGAGGGTCTGGCATGTTACAGAAGGTCAATAAATGTCTGGCAAATGAGTAAATAAATTCACTTTGGATATCTAAGGAAGACCTGATTCATTTCCTAGATTAATATCTAAGTAAGCTTTTTTAAAGTTTTACTTTAAGTTCTGGGATACATGTGCAGAACGTGCAGGTTTGTTACATAGGTATACATGTGCCATGGTGGTTTGCTGCACCTATCAGCCCACCATCTAGGTTTTAAGCTCCGCATGTGTGTGTAGAGTGGGGTGAAAAAATGTTATAAATGTCCTTAATATTTCCCTCCCCTTGACCCCCACCCTGTGACAGGCCCCCATGTGTGGTGTTCCCCTTCTTTTAAACTTGTAAAATAAATCTGGTTTACATGAAACACGCCCTATATTTTGCTTCTGTTTTCCATTTCTGGAAGGATGCAGCCATCTAACTACCCTCTCCTTTGTAAACTCCTCCAGGACATGAGGATCTTACTTTAGCTCCCTACACAGGCATTCTGCTCCTCCCCTTTATGCCATTTCAAACCTCCATGCCAGGGTATGTGCTGTTCCCTCAGTCTTGTCAGCTGTTCACCAATTCTCAACTTCTGTATCCCAGTGTAGCCTTTTTTTTTTTTTTTTTTTTTTTTGAGAGTCTCACTCTGTTGCCCAGGCTGGAGTGCAGTGGCGTGATCTCAGTTCACTGCAACCTCCAGGTTCAAGCAATTCTCTTGCCTCAGCCTCGTGAGTAGCTGGGATTACAGGTGTATGCCCCACCACCATGCCTGGCTAATTTTTGTATTTTTAGTAGAGACAGGGCTTTGCCATCTTGATCAGGCTGGTTTCAAACTCCTGACCTCAAGTGATCCACCCACCTTGGCCTGCCAAAGTGCCAGGATTACAGGAGTGAGTTATTGCGCCCAGCCCCATGAGACCTTTAAAACTCAGTTCAAACACAGCTTCCACTGGCCAACTTTCCATCTTGTATCTCCTACTTGCCTAAGAGAAGAAAGACCTCCACCCTCCCCTGCTTCCCAAGCTAACTTTGGGAGAAATTTAGCTTATAGTTTAAATGATAATAGCCCTTCCCCAAAACTAAACTGCCTTTGTAAAGCTAATGAAAGATCACCAGGTTAGGAGGATGAGAGGAGCCTGAATTCTGCTAAGGTGTAGCCATAAGCTATTACCAGCCGTTATTCTCGAGGTCACGAGATTCATAACTTCCCCAATTACTCCTGCAGATAACATCACTATTGTAGAACCTAAGATTGGCTTTTTGAGATGTCTTTTCAGGTTTTTGCATTTCCGACAATGAATGGCTTAGCCCAGACCTACCAACCAGTCCTGTGACCCTACCCAGAAGCCAACTTATCATGAGGACCATTTTCCATACCCCTAGGATCGCATCCCCAACCAATCAGCAGCACCTTTTCCATGGCCCATCAACTATCCTTGAAAAACCCTAGCCTCTGAATTTTCAAGGAGTCTTATTTGAGGAAGAATAAAACTCTGGGTCTCTCACTCAGCCAGCTCTGTATGAATTAAGCTCTTTATTGCAATTTCTCTGTCTTGATAAATCAGCTCTATCTGGGCAGCAGGCAAAATTAACCCATTGGGCAGGTTTACAGTATCTACTTCAAAAAGTTAGGATCAGATGACATAATATATAAAGCATGTATCACAGTGACAGCCACACAATGCAGTCCAAACAAATATTAATCATTCTGTTTCACTTATTTGAGTATACCATATTCCCTACTGTCTCAGGGCCTTTTCACTTGCTATTATTGGAATCTAAACTTTTGCTTTACTTTCTCTTTGTCTGGTTAATGCCTGTTCATCCTTGAGATTTCAGTTCAATAACTTTTTGAGGAAAACCTTATAGGGCAAACCAACTAGATTATGAACAGTTATTACAGATGCCCACAGTTTTCTATGCTTCTCCATAGCAAGTATAATTAAAACAATTTGTGATACAATTACATATTTGACACGTCTTCCCTACTGAAATGGAAGATGGAAGATGTCTACTTCTAGCCTTTACAGAGTAAATGTTTTTGGATATGCTATACCACTGTAAGGAACCATATAACTGGACAGCTACATGAGGCAACTCTTTCCAAGAATTGAACAATAAACAACATAGGACTGCGATGCTTGAGAGAAGAAAAACCCTAGAGGTGTGCTTCACAAATGCCCTGGCTCGCCCCTGCCTGGTGACATGTTCCTTCCACAGTTCAGGGAGGTGGAGCTCATAGTCACTGAGCTGAAGTGGCAGAGATTAGAGTTCTAGGCTCCTGAAGTGGCTGGAATTTGTAGGCCAGGGCAAAGAGAGAATTGATATATGTGTGTGTATTCTGCGGGTAGCTGGTGGGTGGGAAATTTGTGTGAAATTAAATGTGGGTTATTGACTAAGGATTGGGATATGTATGCTCAGGGTAAGGTTTTATAATGTTTAGCAGCCAGGGCTGAGAATGGAATGAAATAACACAATCCATGTAGAGCTGGAATGCTGCAAGGTGTTAGAGTTCTAGCCCTGCCGCCCTTCCAAAAAAGCCTTCACTGAGCACCTCTGGCATTGCCCTGAGAACTCAGAAAAACCATTTTGGGAGTAAAGATAATTTCCTAGAGTAAGGGCCATAGTGTATCACTGAGGTAATAGCTAAAGTTGACAGATCCTAGCAAAGAATAGACCTAAAGCTAGAAAGACCAAAAAGAGCTGCTGAACTGTGGAATGCTTCTAAATAATATTCAATATATTTTAAAAGAAGGCAACATGATCCAAACTCCTTACAATGTATCCTAGTAACATCTTTTGTACTATAAAAAAATTACTAGACATGTGAGAAAGCAGAACAAACGTGACCCATGATCAAGAAAAAAGAGAAGTCAATAAAAACAGACATTAGTTAGCACAGATGTTGGAATTTGTAAGAAATGACGTCAAAGAAAAAGATAGTCACAATAAGTAAAGAAATAAAAAAGTTCAGAAGAGAAATTAAACTACAAAAGAGAACTAAATGAAAATTCTAGAAATAAAAAGAAAATTCTAAAAGGAAAACATTAGATGGACTTAACAGCAGACTGAGAACTACTGAAGAAAGGATTATGAGCTTGAATAGAGATGAAAAGGAAGAAATCTGAATAATAGAAAAAGATTTAAAAATAAAGAGAGCTTTACTCATCTGTTCATCATATCAAAAAGTCCAACATAGGTATAATTAAAGAACATAATGAGAGGTGAGATAAAATTTTGAAGCAATAATGACCAAAATATTCCACATATGTTTTAAAACACAAGTGAAACCTGTTGAACCAAAGGAAGATAAATAAAAGAAGAATCACACATAGCTGTAGGCAAAATGCTGAAAATCAAAAATGAAAAAAGGCTTTAAAATGAAAAGAGAAGAAAAGGACCCGTTCATACAAGGGTCAAATAATGTAAGAATAATTTTTCATCAAAAACAGCAGAAACACCAGAAAACAGTGGAACAGAATCCTTAAAGTTCTCAGGGGAATACAGAGACTATCAATGCAGAATTTTACGTATGTTTTTGAGAATGAAGTTGAAATAAAGATATTTTTAGATAAAATAAACCTGTGATAATTCATAGCTAAAAGCCCTGCATTCCAACAAATGCTAAAGGAATGTCCTCAGGCTGAGGTTAAATGGCATAATACGGAAACTTGACTCTACAGGTAGAAATAGAGAGCACAGGAAATTGAAAATATGTGAATAAATATATTATCCTGTTTTCCTTTCCTACTTTGTTTAAAACAGCAAAAAAGTATTGTGGAGTTTATTACATTTGTAGATGTAAAATTTCCAACAATAATAACATGAAGGTTGGGGGAGGGTCAGTGGAATTTTAATGTACGATGCTAACATTTTACATGAAGTGGTAACATATGAACTCAACAGTCTATAATAAATGAAGGAGACACACTGAAATCTCTAGATACAAGGGAAGCAGTAAAAAATAATATAAGAAGGTATAGTCAAAACTCCAATAAAGGAATTAAAATGGAATATATAAAATATTTAATCAATTTAAAAGAAAGCCAGGGCAGAGGAATAGAGGGGCAAAAAGTAGACGGGATGAGTAGAAAATACATAAGATAGTAAATGTATACCCCACCATATAATTAAATCAGAAATTGTATTTTTTATTCATTACTGAATTTCCAGTACGTTGCACAGTGCTTAATATATGAAATGTTTAATCACTATCTACTGAAAGCATGAAATCAGACTATATATCTTATATGATTGTCTCAGTATGTGCAGATTTGCTACTTGTAATTAGCAGATGCGTTTAGAATTTACATCTATGCTTCCTCATAGTGTGTGAAGCGATCCCCTAAATAGATAGCTGTGTGTGAAGGCACTCTATTAAGGAGGATACCGACAGAATGAGGAGGTGGGACTGAATTCCCCAGCCAATCACACTAAAAGAAAATTGATGGTGAAGGTGAATCAATCTCCAAACTGCCTTAGTATGTAGGACATTTACCCTCATGGAGACTAAACACTTTTTGTTTTTATTAATTTATTAAGTTAATATGTATTGCCACCTACAAGGGACAGATTCATATCTTAAATTAATTGGCTACATAAACCACTGAGCCTAATGAGAGGATTCAAAATTAAGTCAAAATAATCCCAGTTTACCTCAAAATCCTTCTCTTTCTCCAAATTAAGTGCCTGGCCAGCTGTCATAAATTGCATATTCCTTTTGGTTTTTTTAACGGTTACATGTTCAAGAGTGTGAAAATAAAATGTTCTGTCTAAAGGCTACCATGCCTGGTTTGTAAAATGAACCTGTTAAATGTTGTATTTGCTCCCACAGCTTACTATAGAATGTTACTTAATACAATATCATACTTATTACAATTTTTACTATAGGAGTGTAACAGGTAAAATTAATCTCTATTTTAGTGGGCCCATGTTTAGTCTTTCACCATCCTTTAAATTGCTGTGAATTTTTTTTGTCATGACTTGACAGCAAGGATAGAGAAACATTTTAGAGATATCCGGGTTTTTTTCCATTCCAGAACTTGTGAGCATAATATATTTGCTTTATATGTATAGTCACGAACTCCTAAGCTGGCAGCTACAACCAAGAACCGAAAACTGGTGCATTCTGCTTCCTGTAATTCATCTCTGCTAGTAAATTATAAGACGCAAGGAAAATTAGGGAAAATATTTTATTTGGATGGTTTCTATAAACAAGGGACTATAATTCTTGTACATTATTTTTCATCTTTGCTGTTTCTTTGAGCAGTCTAATGTTCCACACAATTATCTAAGGTATTTGTTTTCTATAAGAATTGTTTCACAAGTATTCTTGTTATCAGAGTAGTTGTATTATATTTCAAAATGTAAGATGATTTTTAAAAGCCTGAGTACTGACCTAAGATGCAACTGTAAGAACTCTACTCTGGAGGGCGGGGAGGGTGTCAGTGGAAATTGTAAAACTTTTATTTTTTTGTGCCATCAAATATAGGTAAAAATAATTGTGCATTTCTGATGTTTAAATAGGAACTATTGGCCTGCTTGGCCCTAAATGGAAGGGCTGATATTTTAAGTTGATTATTTTATTGTAAATTAATCCAACCTAATTCTTTTTAATTTGGTTGAATGTTTTTCTTGTTAAATGATGTTTAAAAAATAAAAACTGGAAGTTCAAAAAAAAAACAAAAACGAAAACAAAATTAAGTCAACTCCCATATCTCTGCATCTAGAAGTCAAACC
Source organism: Hylobates moloch (assembly GCF_009828535.3). Taxonomy (NCBI): domain Eukaryota; kingdom Metazoa; phylum Chordata; class Mammalia; order Primates; family Hylobatidae; genus Hylobates; species Hylobates moloch. Next base: position 64,834,941 of record NW_026652292.1, on the reverse strand, counting down.
AAACTACTAATATACTAACATAACACTTTAAAGACCATAAAACAAAGCAATACAAAAAGAGATAAAAAATTACTTTTCATCTCATAAATATTTGTCCAAAAAGCATTCTTTATAATGTACATATTACAAGCATTATAAATGCTGTTCTTTGTAGAACTGTAAATATACAGTGGTTACATAGAAAAGAAATCCCTGCTGTCTAGAATCTAACCATCTGCATCTATTATAATACCTATGACATTGCAGATCCCGAATTCCCTGAGGGGAGGATTCTGTTTGTTTATGAATTAACTAATTTAAAAGCATTTGTTGAATGCTAACTATGTGCTAGGAACTGTCTCAGATGCTGGCAATAATGCACCAAATGAGCCAGCCAAAAAACTTCTGTTTTAGTGGACCTTATACGATATTTAGGAAAGAAAAAATAATTAACAAAAATAAATAGCAAATTATAAAGTATATCAGATAGAAAGGAGGGATGGGGCCTAGAGATTTCTGTTGGTGGATACGGGTAAGAAATAGGATAGGGAAAGACATAATTTTAAATATGGTGGCCAGGGAAGGTTTCATTAGAGATATATTTGGGCAAAAATACCTACATAAGATGAAAAGGTGTCTTATCCTGTTTCGATTATTAACAATAACACAGTGTATTACATATATTAGGTACTAATATATATTTGTTGAGTGATTCATATCACTTATTAAGTTAATGTTTATTGCTACCTACAATGGGCAGATTAATAAATTAGTTGGCTACATAAACCACTGAGCTCAATGAGATCATTCAAAATTAAGTCGACTCCCATATCTCTGCATCTAGAAGTCAAACCAAACTACTAGTATACTAGTACTTCAAAGACGATAAAATGAAGCAATACAAAAAGAGAATAAAAAGTAAGCGTGTAAATATGTAGGCCATTTTAACTGTGCTCGAACTAAATGAAAATGTATTCATTTTTACCAGTTGGAAAGGTTCTATCTTACAATGCCTGACAGTCCTGAAAACACATCAGCCCATCATCCTCTTGATTGCTCCATTTTTTGGTCATGCAGACCTCAGTAGTGGTATATGCAAGTGGTCATTCTTCACTGGCCGCTTTTTCTGTTACACAGGAAATACCATCACATGTCAATGTCATGTGTCAGTGCTGAGCAATGGGCCATGAATTATGAATTCAACAAGTACTGACAGTGGCAATAAAAGTGGTAATTTCACCATAATGAGAACTATTCTTATCTTCCTCCTTTTTGCAGTACAGCAGATAGCAAAAACTTCTATTTCCCATGGGTTGGCTTGGGAGTAATGGCTTGTACTCCATTAATTCACAATCCTAATCAGCTTCTATTTTGTGCTTTTGAAACACGGACAATGTTTTTCTTCCTTGATTTTAAGCCTGTGGAAGTCTGGTGGAAGAAAATGGCAAATTATGTTTCCACAGATCTGATGTCTTCCCATGAATCAATAACTATGACAAAAATTAGGCTGAGCAAGGTGGCTCATGCCTGTAATCCTAGCACTTTGGGAGGCCAAGGCGGGCTGATCACGAGGTCGGTAGATTGAGACAATCCTGGCTAACATGGTGAAACTCCGGACTGTAAACTAGTTCAACTATTGTGGAAGTCAGTGTGGCGATTCCTCAGGGATCTGGAACTATAAATACCATTTGACCCAGCCATCCCATTACTGGATATATACCCAAAGGACTATAAATCATGCTGCTATAAAGACACATGCACACATATGTTTGTTGCGGCACTATTCACAATAGCAAAGACTTGGAACCAACCCAAATGTCCAACAACGATAGACTGGATTAAGAAAATGTGGCACATATACACCATGGACTACTATGCAGCCAAAAAAATGATGACTTCATGTCCTTTGTAGGGACATGGATGAAACTGGAAACCATCATTCTCAGTAAAGTATCGCAAGGACAAAAAAACCAAACACCACATGTTCTCACTCATAGGTGGGAATTGAACAATGAGAACACAGGGACACAGGAAGGGGAACATCACACTCCTGGGACTGTTGTGGGGTGGGGGGCGGGGGGAGGGATAGGATTAGGAGATATACCTAATGCTAAATGACGAGTTAATGGGTGCAGCACACCAACATGGCACATGGATACATATGTAACAAACCTGCACATTGTGCACATGTACCCTAAAACTTAAAGTATAATAATAAAAAAAAATACAAAAATTAGCCAGGCGTGGTGGTGGGCGCCTGTAGTCTCAGCTACTCAGGAGGCTGAGGCAGGAGAATCACTTGAACCCGGGAGGCGGAGCTTGCAGTGAGCCGAGATCATGCCAAGGCACTCTAGCCTGGAGACAGAGCAAGACTCCGTCTCAGAAAACAAAACAAAACAAAACCAAAATCACCAGGAGTTTCAGGGGTACTGTGATCCTATCTGTGTTCTTTGAGTCAGTGACAAGCTGATTCATTAGTAGTGTCATGGATGCTGGGAATAGAGAGTACATTTTTTTACTAGTTGCAAATGTGAACTTATTTATTAGGTTTGGGCAAAAGTAATTGTGATTTTTACCATTGAAAGTAATGGCAAAAACCGCAATTACTTTTGCCCCAACCTAATACTATGGTGCCTATTTTTAAAGTGGACTTACAGTTCATAAATACTAGCATGACTAGACACAAACACATACACTCAGAATTCATTTAGTATTTTCAAATTCACTCCTGAAAATACAAGGCCCCAGATAACTTGGGGTTCATATGCTGGTAATAATTCTTGCAGAAAATTGCTGCCCAACCATGCAGTTGTTATCGGATCTTGGAGTCAGCCCCAAATCATTCACTTTTAAGAAAAGTAGCAACAGTGTTGGTGACTGAATATGAGGAGAATACCTGCATTTCATTTTTTAACTTTTTGAACTTGGGAGGCAGAAAATGACCTTCCTAATTGACCTGTTTTGTTATGCTTGATTATAAAATAATTAGTTTATCAGTTTAAAAGAAGGCAACTAGAAGGTGCTTGAATTTGCTGAAAACAATCTACAGATTCCAAATGCAAATGGAGTAAATTTGACTCTACTTAGAGTGGCTCCCTAAATCCACTTGTTTCTCATAAAATTAATGCTACTCTCTCTGTCAGCCTTTCCATCTCTCTATCTGTTTTTCTGTCTCTGTCTCACTCTTTCTTAGTTTTTGTGCCTTTGCTTTTATCTTTGTCTCTTTGTCTCCCTCTTCTTCTCTGTCCCTGGGTTTCTCTGGCTCAATGTCTCTCTCTGTCTAAATGTTCTTCTACATCTCTGTTTGTGTCTCTCCTTTCTCTTTTTCTGCTCTGTTTCTGTCTCTACCCCTGACTCAGTCTCTCTCTCAATCAAGGCAGGGTCCTATTTAATCTTCTTTACCTTGGTGTTGACTGTGTCCTTCACAAAACATTCAGAGAGAGTTTTGGTCAGTTGAGTGCAGAATAATTATTGCATGTTATCTGAGGCAAATGTTAGCAAACAACCAGATGGTCAAAAGCTGTAATGCCTTCTAAAGCCACTTCTAAGTGTGTTTGTTTATATCACCTCTCTGCTCTACTGGCAGAACTAGCCAGAGAATACTAGCAGAAAACAATATGGAAAAGGCGTCAATTTTCCTTGAGATCTTTTAAGATTGATCATTGAACCTCAATTTTCCCTTGCTCCTCTAAACAAATTGCCAAAACTACTTCTACAGGGCTATCCTTTGTGTGGCGGTTTGGAAATTATCTGGAGTTCCTTATAAATAGGGTGACAAGACCTCTTAGTTTGTCCAGGACACTGCCAGTTTATGAGAGTTGTCCTAACACCCCATAGTCTGCACCCCCTTTTCATGTTCAAAAATGTTCTTGTTTAAATGGTAAATTGTATGCTCATGCAATATTAGCAACCAGTATGGTCTGTTCCACAGACTAAGGTACAGTCATTGACTAAGTGAATACTTCATTGCACTGTAAACAATGTAAATAATGCAACTTCATTTAAAAAACGGTGTTTTAAAAATAGCTAAATTAATAGAGAAAGTGAAATAGGAAACTAAAAATGTTTTTGTGAGCACATTAAAGCTAACATTTATGATGGGAAGATTTGGAACTTTAGGGTTCAGGGAGAACTTGTTTGAATCTAAGCGCTGCCACTTGTTGTTTGTAAGACTTTGGAAAAGCTGAGCCTCTGTTTTTTTGTTTGTTTGTTTTGAGATAGAATCTCACTCTTTTGCCCAGGCTGGAGTGCAGCAGCTTGATCACGGCTCACTGCATCCTCAAACTCCTGAGCTCAAGTGATCCTCCCGCCTCAGCCTCCCAAGGAACTGGGACTACAGGTACACACCACCATGCCCCAGTATTTTTTTTTTTTTTTTTTTTAGAAGTGGGGTCTTGCAATGTTGCTCAGGCTGGTCTTGAACTCCTAGGCTCAAACAGTCCTCCCCACTCAGCTTCCCAAAGTGCTGGGATTACATATGTGAGCCACCTCACCCAGCCACCTTGCCTCTTTGATCTCACCTGTATATGAGGTAAGCAGCCAAAGCAAAAAGGAATTTATCAAAATCACAGCAGTATCTTTTTGGATATAACCTAAACCTAATGTACTATTTATTTTCCTCAAGCTAACACAAATAACCCATATTTATTTTTATATTTTTTAGTTGAGGTTTTGATCAGTGAGCTATGATCAAGCTCCATGCTGGAGTACAGTGATGTGATCTGGGCTCACTGCAACCTCCACCTCCCAGGTTCAAGCAATTCACCTGCCTCAGCCTCCTGAGTAGCTAGGATTACACGTGCCTGCCACCACACCCGGCTAATTTTTGTATTTTTAGTAGAGATGAGGTTTCACCGTGTTGGCCAGGCTGGTCTCAAACTACTGACCTTAAGTGATCCGCACACCTCGGCCTCCCAAAGAGCTGGGATTACAGGTGTGAGCCACTGGGTGGAAGCATTTTTAACAATCAAGCATTGTAACTTCAAAGTTTTCTTTGGGATAAGCCAATCATGCCTTTAATATCAGAAAGCAAGCGACAGTTGAGTAAGGTTGATTCTTCTGACGGCGAGAGACCACAAAAAAAATTTACAAATTGATTCTTAATAGGATTTGGGACTACGAGGTATATTTTCTTGTTGGAGCGTTCATTATACAATGGATCTCCTCCAATGTCACCCACAGTAACTAGTATATATTCTTAGGTATTGTCTAGGCTACTCTGTTCACTTTATGACTGGCCCATCACCTGACCACTGCCTTTTAATAACACATTTGAAAGGATTTTCAGGAAAAACACTCACTTGTTTCCTTTTGTTCATTCTATTTATTTTCTCTTGGTATAAAATCCTGCAGAATCTCATAGTCCACTCTAAGAGCTTTGGTTTCTACTCAGAGTGAAATAAGGAGAAAACGGAGGAGGATTTTTTAGCAGAGGAGTGATGTCATCATTTAATGTTTTATTCAACAACATTAATTGAGCACCTATTTGGCACTGGCAAAAACAAACATCATCCTTGTTCTTGTGACATTTATAATCTAAGGGGAAGGATTAACAATAGAACAAGAAATGAATTAAACAATAGAACAAGAAAGTCCTCTAAATTTCATCTTGAACATGGTCTTGTTCTAAGAAAAGATGCAGACAAATAATGCCTAAGATGCAATGCTCTAACAATAAGAACAAAGAGAACCTTCTATGTGCTAAGTACTTTACAAGCATCATATCGTTTAACCTTCACAAGAGCCCCACTTGTGGCAGATAACATTATGAAAGCCAAATTATAGCAGAGGAAATTGAAGGTAGAGATGCCCGCAGTTTGTAAGTGGCAGTATCAGGAATGTGAACACTTGTCCATCTGTCTAACTCCTAGGTCTGACATTCTGACTTCTGTACTGCACTAACAATGGCTCCACAAAATGGAACACTTATTGGATGTGTCTAATTGTGTAGTTTATAGCTGCAGAAAATTAGTTTCTCTTTGTGGTATCGTTTTAATTTCCTTCTCTGCCTCTTTGGTTAAGCTTCTTAACATGTCTTGAGTATAGTCCTGAGAAAGTGGTGTCTTTCATTCCTTTGCTAGAAGTGCTACCTCTAATTCTATTTGCAGTAGGACATCCATCAAATTCCTGGTGGTATTAAAAAATAATAATGTGGTTTAGGAGAAAGCTGCACTACGAGATCCAATTTTTTCATCTGAAAAATGGGGCTAATAACAGATGACACTAATCTCCAGGAAGTTGGGAGATGAATGAAGTAATTGTTTCTGCAAAACGCTTCAAATGCCAGAAGAAATAACATATAATCCATTATAATTTTCAATGTGAGACAGTACTTTCTTGAGTTCTTTTGGGTCACAGTATTTAATTTTCATCTGTTAACAATGTATTTATATTCAATAAAACTCTTTGTTCATTAATTTAACCAATAAGTATTTATTGGATATATTGTAAGGTAGACCCTGTGCCAGGCACCTGGGAAGAAAATCAAATAGAATAGTCAATGAAGCAAAGTCTTTATAATCTTGTGAATATCCATTACTTGGCCATGATTGCGCATTAGAATCACCAAGGTGGCTTTAAAAAATTAGCCATGCCTGATCACTCCAGACCAACTGCATCAGGTAATTCTCACGGGAGGCCAAAAATGAGAAGCAATGTTCTGCTTTGGGAAAATATGATGCCAGATAGGTTTTCTTAAGAACTGTAGATTTTGGATATTGCAAGCTGATTCCTGGTGGGCTAGAGTTGGAGCTTTTTAGCTCACACAACTTTTTTTTTAAATTAACTGGACCAACAACTAAAAATATACATATTCCACTTAAAACGTTGGATTTCTGGCTTCTGAGGAGGAACTGGATGATCTGGCAACATTTGTCTGCATTCCCATATGGCAGCAATTGGACGGGTCTGGTGAGGAGCTGCCCCTTTCACACAGGACATGCATGCTCGGTTTGCCAGTTTCCTCTGTGGCCTATCACACCCCAACACTAAGAGACAAGTCAAGTGCTATTCATGTTGGTTCACTTAACTCATTTACATTAGCTGCCTGGTCCCAGTAGGAATTTAACTTTTTACTCTCCCTGGTTGTTTACACATGGACATTGTAACTGGTTTGAATTCTGTCTTTCAAAAATTCATGTTCATCTGGAACTTCAGAATGTGGCCTTATTTGGAAAATAGAACGTTTGCAAATGCAATTAGTTAATATAAAGTTATATTGGTTTAGGGTGGGCCCTATAGCCAATAACTAGTATCTTTCTGGAAGGAGAAGACAGACACACAGAGAGGGAAGCAGGCCATGTGAGGACAGAGGCAAAGACTGAAGGGAAGCCAGCTAAGAGCCGAGAAATGCCAAGGATTTCCCGCAATGACCAGGAGCCAGGAGAGGAACAAGAACAGGTTCTCCTTCAGAGCCTCCAGAAACAGCCTACCCTGCGGAGGCCTTAACGAAGACTTCTGGCCTCCTAAACTGTGAGAGAATATATTTATCTTGTTTTAGGCCATCCAGTTTGTGGAAATTTGTTACGGCAGCTCTAGAAAAGTAATACACACATCAGTTAACAGATTTTCAAAAACACCAGAGAAAATAAAATTAAGCCACGTCTGTATATCCGTTCCCTACTGTATATAGAACAATGTCTGCACACACAGAATCCCCAAAATGTAAGACAAGGGGCTCTACTTATGGTGCCTTCTCATTAGTACTGGTAGTTTTTTTTTTAAATTACTGCCAAGCTCACTCATCCCAGGCAAGTAGTCCACCACACACTACCATGGAGTGGATTTCTACTTGTGTGAAATTGACATGTTCTAGATTCTGTACTGTTAGTATTAGGTAAATATCAATTGAGGCTGAGCATTCACAAAGAACTAAACTAAAAATAAATATTGTCCAGTTTTTGTTTCAATTAATCACATGTTTATTGAATAACTGATGACTTTCCATATCACTGAGACTAACAGCCAAATTCCCTGTAATTAGCAACCTGTGGACAACCCACCCCCTCCAACCCACCACCCCTAAATCTCATCTGTCTCCTCTCCTATTTTCCTCCCCTAATTTCTTTCCTTGCTACTTGCTGGTCACTGTGCCTGAAATGTCTCCTCTCAAAAATCTTCAAGATCTCTCCCTCACCTCCTTCAGGTCTTTATTCCCATGCCACCAACTCAGCGAGGCCTTCTCTCACAGTGCTACTTAAAGCTGTGTCTTCACAAAACTACTTCCTATTCTCCTTTTATTTTACCCCATAGGTTGGCTAATGTTATGGCCTAAATTGTACCCGCCCTCCCGCGCTCCCCCTGCCACCCACATTCATAGTGAAGTTCCAACTCCCAGTACTTCAGATTATATTTGGAGATAATGTTTTTAAAGAGGTAATTAAGTTAAAATGAGGCCATTAGAGTGGGGCCCTAATCCAATATGATTGGTGTCCTTAAAAGAGAAAGAGATACTGGGATGTCCAAGCCCAGGGGAAAGGCCAGGTGAGGATGCTGTGAGAGGGCAGCCATCTGAAAGTCAAGGAGAGAGGCATCAGAAGGAAAGACGCCTGCTGGCAGTTCTGTCAGGAGCTCTGATCTTGGATGTCCAGCCTCCAGAACTGTGAGGCCAGTAATTTCTGTTGCTTAAGCCGTTCAGTCTGTGACATTTTGTTATGGCTGCCTATGATGGTGAACTTTGTATGTCAACTTGACTGAGCTAAGGGATACCCAGATAGCTGGTCAAGTATTCTTTCTTGGTGTGCCTGTGTTTCCAGAAGATAGTAGCATTCAAATCAGTAGACTGAGCAAAGAAGACCCACCCTCACCTGTGTGGGTGGACATCATCCAGTCCTTTGAAGGCAGGATTAGGAAGGCATAGGAGAGTAAGTTCCCTCTCTTCCTCAGCTGGGGCTTCCATCTTCTCCTGCCCTTGGGCATCCTGGTTCTCAGGCCTTTGGACTCCAGAACTTACACCAGTGCCCCTTTCACACCCCAACTTGATTATGCTACTGACTTTCCTGGTTCTCCAGCTTGCAGGTGGCCTCTCATGGGACTTTTTGGTCTTCGTAATCATGTGAGCCAATTCCCATAATAAATCAACCTCTTTCTGTTTCTCTCTTTGTATACATAGTCTATTAGTTCTGTTTCTTTGGAGAACCTTGGCTAGACAACATAGCCCTAGCAAACTAACAGAGCTAACCACATGACTTACTGTCCAACCTGGAACACCACTAACAATGAATGAAGGGGATATTAATAATGATATCCAGACACTTGCACTTTAGTTAGTTAGATGTTTATTGCCTGCCTCTCTCCACCAGATAGTAAATTCCTTGAGGGCAGAGGTTTTTGTGCTTTTACTGCTTTATATCTAGCACGTAAGTGTCTGGGACATAGTAGAGTCTCAATTAAAAACACTGAATAAATAAGTGTAAACTGTAAGGATGTGGTTAATGTTCACTGACCTATCCACATCTATGTCTATATCTTATCTTATCTATCTATCTCTATCTTATCTATCTACAAAACTTTCTCAATGCGACTACCAATTATTTTGCACCTGCTACAGGCTAAGCAAGGTACTAGGCATTTTACATGTGTTATCACTCATTTTTACAACAACTTTGCAAGCTGCTTATGGTTTCTGTTTCAAACTTGACCCAAATACCTCAGAGATTTTAGGTAACTTCTCCTATACCCCTCAGCATGTAGCCAAAGATTCAAACTTATTGCAAAAAAGATTTTTGTACATTCTTGGCAGTTAAACAATAACATAAATGCAGATTTCTAACTTATCAAATTTGATGATCAATACTTAGGATATTGTTAACAGTACATGTTGGTGTGCCAACGTTATCTACAAATTATATCAATGTGGGTTCAGAATAAATTGTATTTATTAAAACAGTGTGTAGAAAGATCCCTAATGCTTTAATCCTAAATCCTCTATCAGCACCACAGAAAAATCAGGGACAACAAATCAATGTCCCTAAGATGGATATGAGTAGCTCTTCCTGCTAATTTGATTTTTAGTAACTAATTCTTTAGGCTGGCACACAATGTGAAATATTGTCCTTGAAAACAGGCAGCTTTGCCTGCTGCTCAACATTTTATTAGAAACTGAGCCAGGAAAATCTAATGTTAAAATTTATCGTAGCAGCTGAGGGGTTATGTCCTGATGAAGTAAAATACTGCAATGACAAGTTGATAGATGTTTTCTGATATCTTCTTATCACTATCTTGACCACACCAAAATATTGCCTAAGAGGATTCTTTTGAGTTATGCAAAGTGAAATCACATTTTGTATGCAAATTTGAAATAGGACCCTTTAAATAATCAAGTCTTACACCATTTGCAACTTGAAAATAATGCAATACGCAAGTTTTTGTTACATTTGTCAAGAATTTCGTAACTTCAAAGCGGGCTGGCTGAATGAATGGTCAGCTCTTTAGGATACTGTGCTAAGGTAATATCCCTTAAAGCTTGCAAATAAACTCTGGCCATCCTTATTAGCCTTACGGAAAAATCCACTAAGACCTTAAACTACTTGAGGTCTCCAAGAACATATTCTTCAAATAAAACATGATCCCTGTGTAATTCACTCTGACTAGGCTTCATCCTAAACACAGTGGAACTAAATTTTTAATCCTGAAAATGCTAGCATCACTCAATTCCATTCTACAAATATCTGTGGATGCTTAGGACTTATTAAGTCTGGCCTGATACTTTCCCCAAGGATCTCAGGGTTTTATTGGAGAGAAGGTGAACTTTTTAGACATAAAACAAAATAATTTTTAAAATGACCTCCCTCTGGAGGCTAATCCTGTGCCTAATCTGTCATTCAGAATGTGCTACTGTATTGAATCTATCAGATTCTCCAGCTCTTCCAGATCTCAATGAAATGGAATATAGGGCTCTTTAGGAAACCCAAGACCACCTATTTTAGAAATATGCTATAACTAAACATTGAAAAAGGCACATTATAAGTGCTGTCATATGTAAGCTTTAAAAGAATCACTTATAAAGTAAGAAATGAAACCCAGGGATGATCAGAAGTCTAAAAACTAACGGAGTGTGTACACTAACCTGGTAGATTACTAAGGCCACCCCATAAACTATGTTTCATTCATCTTTGTGTCCCCAGCATCAAGCACAAGGCCTAGCATTGACTGTTAAATACATATCTGTTTAATGAATGAATCATTGTTGGTTGAATTTCAAAGGAGAAAGAGAGGGGCAGGCTTCTCTTCATAAATAAATCATGACTTTTTCAAGGTTCCCAAAACAATTAGCATTCCACTAAAGCAATCTGAAGTGCCAGATCCTGGCAAACCTATCTGTCCCTGGGAGACAACCATGTTTAGAAAAGCAGAGCCTTCAAACTTGCGGAGCCAGCTCATACTTGGTGGCCTTCTCACCTTAGGCTACTAGTTACTGAGAGTTGGGGAAAGTGGGGAAGGAGCCCAGCACTGTCAACAGACTTTACTGGTTGAAGAAAACAGTGTTGTTAAAACACTCACAGGTCATAAAAAGAAAAAAAAAACACCCAAAGATATAAAATTGAGAAAAGATATCCGGAGAAAGTAATATTTTGTTCTCAGGCTAAAATTTAATTGGAAGCTTTTGAAAATGACCTCCTGGGTAAGGAAAATTATGGATCCTATCTATTCTCTGGTTGAGCAAACACATTGAATTCAATACAATCTCAGCACCACATGTGCATAGAACAGAGCAGGACAGTTTGTCTGATAAATGCGTTTATGGCAACAATATTTATGAGATCTATGTAGGCTTTGAGACATTGAACTGAAGAAGTTTGAGCTTCGTGTTAACAATGATAGCAACAAGCCATTTTGTTTTCTTTGGGAGCACTTTACAAAGCACTATCCAATTTAATCACGAAAAGAAAACTGTCCTATGAGATAAGCATGAAAAAGTTTAGGAAGCAGAAAATGTTAAAGCTCAATTGCTGTTTAGTTGAAACTCCTTTTTTCAGGTCTTCTCATACTGGGTTTCTCTTTTTCTTTATGTCCTCATTATTTAAAACGTAATAAGGACATTGGTACTTATTGGTCTCATCAGCCTCACCCGGTAGCTTGTTAGCAATGCAGAATCTTCTAACTCACTCTTGAGCTACTGAATCAGAATTTGCATTTAATAAGATTCTCAGGTGATTTGTATGCACTTTAAATTGTGAAAAGTATTATCTACATGGTGTCATATCAGTCATCTGGAATGCCTGTTTTTGGAATCTTATCTCAATTCATTATGAATGAGGGATAAGTAGAGGGCACTGTCATAAGAATAAGGTGTCAATCTATGAGTCTTCTCAAAACATAATCAGATTCAAATATGAATGGCACCAGTGATACCAATATAGTATAGGTCAAGGTTATAGACTCTGAATCCTGGTTTTGCCACTTACTGTGTGGCCTTGGGAACACTCCTTAACTCTTTAAGATTCAGTTCCTCATTTATAAATGAGAATAAGTATACTAAGCTCAAGAGGTTATCGTAAAGGTCAAATGAAATGAGTACACAGAGTGGGCACACAGTGAGTTTGCAGTCATGTTTACTCTTTAAGTATGACATGAAACAGAGATTCACTCCAGCTGCCTATCTTTCCAAGAAAGAAAAAAAAAAACCTTTTAAAGTCTTTCTTTTAGATTTTTCACTAAATCATTCCTTTGAATACTATCATAGAGACCTGCTTTGTGTTAGCTTCGATCTATGGAATTCTGCGGTGGTGCAAGGTCATGATGAGCTTCCAGTGAATTATCCCACAAGGAAACCTTGACACATTTTCTGGACTTTTAGCCACAGAGATTACTCATGTCTGCTCATATTCTGATTCTAAGAGGCCAAAATTATTAGGTAATGGGGTGACTTGAACTCTCCCTTTTTTGGATACAAGTCTGGCCCTTCTAGGGTTGATACACTTCAAAAATTATTCTTGAAATCTGTGGAACAACTGAAAAGAAGCTCAGATAAATTCTCTTTTCCAGGAGTCCTGGAGACAAGGGGACAGAGGAAGAATGATCTGTGCAGGGATGCTGGAAGCCACAGGGAGACTATAGGAATTGCATCCTAGAAAAAGGAGCTGATTACAGGAGGGTCAGCTGAAAACAAGGAGCCACAGTATACTCAGTTTAGTCCTCCAGCACCATCCTGACAGCACCATACCAGCCAGCAAGGTGTTAGGCTGGTGCAAAAGTGATTAGTATTGCACCGGCCTAATATTTTATTTTTGTTGTTATTGCTATTTTTTGAGATGGAGTTTCACTCTTGTTGCCCAGGCTGGAGTGCAATGGCATAATCTTGGCTCACTGCAACCACCACCTCCCAGGTTCACGCAATTCTCTTGCCCCAGCCTCCCAAGTAGCTGGGGTTACAGGTACCTGCCACCACACCCTGCTAATCTGTGTATTTTTAGTAGAGACGGGGTTTCACCATGTTGGCCAGGCTGGTCTTGAACTCTTGACCTCAGGTAATCCACCCTCCTTGGCCTCCCGAGGTGCTGGGATTACAAGTGTGAGCCACCATGCCTGGCCAAGCCTAATATCTTAAAGAAAAGAACTAATAAAAAATTAAATGACTGTGTTCTTTCTGGTATGTGTAGTGGCAACATGAAGATCCAACTTTTGTTCTGAGTGAAACAAGAAACATGGAAAATGCTTTATGAAAACGTATTACATAGAGATGACTTATTTCAGTTAATATTGTGCCATTGTTTCTCATATGGGAAGAATTTCCTATATGTGTGGTGTGCAATTTAAAATTAGATATCATAAACCACTAGGGTAAAAATATATGAGGCCAATACCAGGATGCTGTTTCAGCATGCGGAATCATTATTCTTTATAGAGCTAACAAATTCTTAAAAGACAGGCTGAGAGTAAGGATCTGAAAACACTGCAGACTGTCAAAGGCATACAAGGAATTTAAAAATGCAAAATGAAATTTAAGTGAAGTACCTTAGTTCCTCTTCTTGCTTTCCTACTGAACAGCAACCCTATGTCTTTCTGTAGAAATGTTTATTTTGCACCATTATTTTGACACGTTCAAATATGACACTTTGGTCATATATTACTGCATATTTAAGCAGGAGATATCAATCAGATACATGTAAGAAACATGTTGGTTTGGTCCAGAAAGGCAGGACAACTCAAAGTGGGGGTAGGGTAGCCACTATAAGACTTCAAAAGAACCTTGGTCTCCACAATCTTTTATCTCAACCTAAACATTTCCTTTCTATTGATCTCAGGTCTTTAGACAAACTCCAATTGTCAATCAAAAAATGGTTAAATTTACCTATAGCCTGAAAGTCCCCACTTTGAGTTGTCTTGCCTTTCTGAACCAAACCAATGTACTTCTTAAATGTATTTGATTGATGTCTAATGCCTCTCTAAAGTGTATAAAACCAAGCTGTGCCCCAATCACCTTGGGCACATGTTCTCAGGACCTCCTGAGGGCTGTGTCACGGGCCACGGTCACTCATATTTGGCTCAGAATAAACCTCTTCAAATATTTTACAGAGTTTGACTCTTTTCATCGGCAGAAATTAACGAGAAACTAGCAATGCCTTTAATTGCCTGAGCTGGTTACTTGAGCAGACTGTCATCCACGCCTCCCTCCTCTGAAGCCCTCCTTGCTGCCCCACTCTATTAGATTATCAATTTGAGATCAACTGCTGCGGGTGGTGCCTGACTTTACTTGATGGGCTCCCTTCAGTTTGCCAAAGATTTATAAAAGCAGTGTTTTAAAGAATGGCATTTACTCACTGAGCTAATTTTCCTCTCAGAATTCCATCATTCTTTAGCCTTAAGAGTAAAAAGTGAAAGAAGGATGGAATTAACTAAATAGAGAACTTCCTATATTTCTCTATGTGACTATTGTGTTACCCTTCTCTAATAGAATAACCCTCTGCTCTTATGGTCAAGCTGGTGTCATCCAGAGATGAGATACAAGAATCCAGGGAAACTTTTTTCTCAATGATTGATTTTATGGGGTGTTATTGATTCATAATAGTAACAATAATTTTAAAATCATATATATATATTTGAAACCCTAGGAAAGTTATACGGGCATCAAAACTTTCATTTTGGAATCATTTGCCAATTTTGCCTTGAAGATTCAGAAGGCTTCTGGAATTTTCTGAACACAAATAATTAAACAGTATAATTTCCATATTATCTCTCTTTTTAAAAAGATGAGTGCTTAAATATGCAGAAAACAACTTTATTATTGATTTTTAAACGTAATACAAAACACCTAACCAATGAACAGCATTGAAACAACTCATCAATTTATCTGGCATCCTTGATTGGAGAGTCCTTAACAAAATGCTAATTTAATTAAGCCTTAACTGTTTTTTTTCTGACACCCTGATTAGAAAATGTTCAACTAAGAATATAATCTTCAATACCAATAACGTTTCAAATTTTTTTCAAATTCATGAAAGAACTCTTGATTCAAATTTGATTTCCTTTGTGTCTAAACCAATCTATGGGGTAGCAATTTTACTCGTGTTTATCCTTGGTCATCTGAGGATGTAGCAGTAAAGAAACAGTATCAGAAAGTGTTTTTAGGAGAAGGAGGAGGAGGAAGAGGATGAGGCATGGGATTAGGAATAGAATCAAGACTTGAGTAGTTTTGGAAAAAAGGATTTAAGAGAGGCATTTTTTTTCAGCCCAATTCCAAGACATTAGATGATGTTATTAGAACTTAAACGCAAAAACGTTCTGCTTGCTGAAATGACATTTTGCATATAGGAAGTGTGTTACGTTGCTAGGGCTGCTCTAATAAAATACTACAGACCAGGTGGCTTAAACAACAGAAATTTATCTCACAGTTCTGGAGGCTGGACATCCAAGATCTAGGTGTCAGCAGGTTTGGTTACTTTCAAGGCCTCTCTTTTTGTCTTGTATGGATGAGCACCTTCTCACTGACCTCACATGCCCTTTTCTCTGTGCTAGTGCCTCCCTGGTGTCTTTTTCTCTTTTTATAAGGAAACCAGCCATACTGAATTAGGGTTTCATCCTAATGATCTTATTTTAACTTTAATGAGTAAAATCACAACCTCACAGGTTGGTTTAGACTGAAAGAAAATCTAATTCGAACCAAGAGTTCCTATGCATGAATTTCATAAAATTTAAAATATTATTGGTATTTAACATTACATAAGTAGTTGAACGTTTTCTTTTTTTTTTTTTTTTTTTGAGATGGAGCCTCGCTCTGCTGCCTAGGTTGGAGTGCAGTGGTGCAATCTCAGCTCACTGCAACCTCTGCTTCCCAGTTTCACTCGATTCTCCTGCCTCAGCTTCCCGAGTAGCTGGGACTACAGACATGTGCCAGCATGCCCGGCTAGTTTTGTACTTTTTTTTTTTTTTTTTTTTTTTTAAGTAGAGATGGAGCTTCACTATATTGGCTGGGCTGGTCTCAAACTTCTGACCTCGTGATCTGCCCACCTTGGCCTCCCAAAGAGCTGGGATTACAGCTGTGAGCCACCATTCCTGGCCTAGTAGTTGAATACTTTCTAATCAAGGTATAAGAAAAAAAAAACAAAACAGTTAAAGCTTAATTAAATTCGCATTTTGTTCACCACCTCTTTAAAGGCCCCATCACCAAATATAGTCGTATTCTGAGGTATTGGGGTTTAGAACTTCAACATACAAATTTTGAGGGACACAATTCCACCACTAACAGGTCAATTTCCCCTTCTTCCTCTTCCCCTTCCCCTTCTCTTCCTCCCTCCCTCCTTCCCTCCTTCCCTTTCTTCTTTTCTCTCTTTCTTGTTGGGCAGCCTCCTGAACTAGAGTAGGCTCACAGACTCCCAACGGGGATTTTAACAAATGTCCGCTGACTCTTGATGGGGCAAATCACTATCAGCTGTGCCTACGGGGGCTGCTTTTTAACACTGCTGCTGAGCTGTTGGCTAGTGAAACATGTTAAGGTTCTTCCGGTCATCTGAAGATCTACGTGCCCCCTCCCTTATCAGTCCCTTACTCCGTCTTCACTCAATTATTATAATAGTATTATAGCTGGTTATGCAGATTCATCTATGTCTCACCCTTCCATGAGAGCAGTCTGTCTAAAGCCTAGTTCTAATGAAAAAGCCCACAGTCCTTCGCTAATTCAGGCCACACATGTTTCTGCCATGTCTGCCTTGCCAGGAACTCCACTAGACATAAGACATACAAGAGAGGGCAGTCAAAACTTTCATTTGCTCCCCCTTGCCTTCCAGAAAAAGTCCAAATTCCTTTGTATAACATTTAGTATTTAGACCTTACCCACCTCCTCAAATGTCCCTAACCTTGAATTCACACAGGACTATTTTTTCACCTCCTAAACATATTTTGCACATTAGAGCCAATACACCCTTTATGCTCTCTACTTTTCTATCTGTTCCCCTTCCTATAGAAAACCTACACATCCTTCCATTCCAGCTTTAGATCCTTGCCATTGCATATTGTAGTGAGACTTCATGGATGTATGGAATGAAGAAGGATAATTTAAATGTTTCTGAACTGAGTATCTGGAAAGAATGAGGAAGGAACCATTCAATAGAGACAGAGAAAGGTGAAAGACAGTAGGATTTGTAAGGTTGGGGGCACCGAGTTAAGTTTTAGAAACTCCATGAGAACAGATTGTTCTGATGTGTTTATTGTTGAATCTTCAGCATATAGAACAGTTTCTGCCACACAGTAGAAATACAGTACATATTTGGCTTAATGAGAGTGTATGTGTGTAGTCCTTGGTAAGAAAATGGTGCTACCTCAGAAGTCATGACCCCTTTATTTCAAAAGACACACAAATATAACAAAATTCCAGCACCACGAAAAATAACTTGACCCTTGAGGTTTATGATAATGGAAACTGAGCTTTAAATGTTGACACAGGTTAGAACTGAGGAAATCTATTATGATGTTTTGGAAATTAAGAGGATCCTTAATATGTTTTTTTGGGGTCAACTAATATATATTAATGTAAGAGTTTTGTCCAGAAATTTAGAAGCTTTAACTCTGCTACTGTTAATTGCTAGATTTGCAACTTTGGTTATCAACGTTATCTGTTTAAATCTCTATAAAATGTAGACAGATAATCTACCTATCTCATGGGATTATTATAAAAAATCAAATGAAATAATAAATATCAAAACATATTCAAAACTAAAAATATCATTGAGATATTATATATAACCACAGTGGCAATAACGGACATAGTTTTTTTGAGTAAACTAATATTGACAACTTCAGGTAGGAAATAAATCGTTTGTTAAAAACACATTCATTGAGAACTTAGAAGAGTTTGGTAGTTGGATGATTTCAAGGTATGACTGATTATTTACTTTGGTTTTTGATTTTTGTGCTGTTGTTAGAAATGTAAATTTTTTTTTTTTTTTTTTTTTGAGACGGAGTCTCACTCTGTCACCCAGGCTGGAGTGCAGTGGCGCGATCTCAGCTCATTGCAAGCTCCGCCTCCCGGGTTCACGCCATACTCCTGCCTCAGCCTCCCGAGTAGCTGAGACTACAGGCGCCCGCATGATATCAAATTTTCTTGAACAACTGAACTCTTATTAATCATCAAGATTTTTTTTTAGCTAATTCCTTATTGACATTTAATCATAACAGCCTATTCTGATAAAAGAGATTCCTGAGCCAGAATACTGCACATTATTGTAATGTCCCCGTGTACCAACTTGAGATATTAATCTAATT
The DNA here is from genome assembly GCF_009828535.3 of Hylobates moloch. Lineage (NCBI taxonomy): Eukaryota > Metazoa > Chordata > Mammalia > Primates > Hylobatidae > Hylobates > Hylobates moloch. The sequence continues at coordinate 64,816,266 of NW_026652292.1, read as the reverse complement.
AACCAAATTTCATGTAGCTGTCCTCCTATCTTTATTGCAGAGCCTCTCATCATTCTTTTTTTTTTTTTTTTCTTTTTGAGACAGAGTCTCGCTCTGTGGCCCAGGCTGGAGTGCAGTGGCGCCATCTAGGCTCACTGCAACTTCTGCCTCCAGGGTTCAAGCGATTCTCCTGCCTCAGCCTCCTGAGTAGCTGGGATTACAGGTGCACACCACCATGCCCAGCTAATTTTTGTATTTTCAGTAGAGACAGGGCTTCACCATGTTGGTCAGGCTGGTCTTGAATTCCTGACCTCATGATCCGCCCGCCTCGGCCTCCCAAAGTGGGATTACAGGCGTGAGCCACCGCACCCGGCCTCGTCAGTCTTTTTGAAAGTCTAATAGCTTAAATACTAACGATTGTCGTTACACTCATCTTACACTATTAACTATGCTGAAAATTCATTTGGATTTGTTTCTTTATGTCTTGAAGCCATTCTGTAATACCCACTTATTGTAAAGCTGGTGAAAATTCCTCTAAAATAGATGGAATAAAATTCATATTGAGCAAGTTTTAATATGCCATTTTCAAAAGAGAACAGGTCATGCATTATTTTGCAACAGAGACCAGGTTCTAGTGACATCTACTCAGTGATGTTTCCCCTGATATCCCTGTTACTGTGCGGAGTTGATCATAATTGTAATAGCTGTTATTTGTAGAAGTCAACATAGAGTTGCATAGCTTGGGCACACTACTTATGCTGCTAAGGCTCAGTTTCTTCACAGGCAGAGCAAGGATAATAATAGTACTTGTCTCATTCAGTTCTTTGAGAGGTTAAATGACATAATTCATGAAAAGTGCTTTATTTACTCGGTGCTCATTGCTTAGTAAATAGCTCGTAAATATTACTTATTGTTATTATTGAGCGTAACAACTTTAACCACAGTAAACTGTGACAATTGGCAAGTGGAAACAACCTCGTGTCCTCCAGTAGGGATTGGTCAAATTCATTATGATACCTTAAGATGATAGAAGGATTATGCAGCCATTACATAATCTGTTACAGAGGAATAAATATCAACCTTTGAATATGCTCTAGATCTGCTGCTAAGCTAAAAAGTAGGCTACAAATGGTTTGCTTATTGAATAGACTAGAAAAGCATATATGAAAATGTTACTGGTGGTTACCTTTGGAATGCAGGAGTTTTTAATTTTTTTGGTATTTTACTTTTGCGTTTTTCTGCTTTCTTCACTGTTTTCCATAGAGTGCTATTTCATAGATCATATTAGAGTGGATGACATTATATACAAGAAATGTACGGCCCTTGTCACACAGTGCACCATGCTTCCCATCATTAGACATCCAGTTAATGATGAAAATGGCTATGCATCTCTCTCTTGCCCACGACCCCAGCATCTTGAGATTTTATAATATACACAACTGTCGACTGCATTGCTTATGTAAGGCCACACAGAGAACAGACTATCATCCCCCAAAGCACCCAATGAATGCTTCCATTAGGGAGCTTGGGGCCCACGAAGACAGAAACAGGCATGCTCACATGTTCACCTCAGTCATTCTGTTGTTTGGGACACATTAGTTTGGACACATTAAGACCTACCTATCCCAACCTTATTTTTTTATGCCTGCTTGCACTATAAAGATTGAAAAAGTTAATACTCACTTCCCTGTCTTCTTTTTATTCAGGACTGGTGAGGTGATACAATGAGGCGCTTACCAATGTCTATTTCATTTTTTTCATGGATGGGTGAAGGCTTGTGCTTTTGTGATGACAGTCATGACTAGTACATCCTTCTCTCTTACTTGTCTAGAGAGTAGGTGCAATTGAGCCACTGCATTTATCTTACAGCCTTAAGGGAAAGGCCAAAAGATTTCCACAGCTGCCAGCACCGATATCACTGAGCCGCTAAATCAATGTGAACAAAAACTTCTTATTTCTAGTCTTCTCATTAAGTGAGGAAAATAAATTTCTATAGGTTTAAGCAGCCACTAGGCAGTTTTTCGATCACTGTAACCCCAAAGTATTCTTAATAGATACATTTTTCTTACTTAACACCACTGGGATCCAGACCTGGTGCGTATCTCTTTCGAATGTTTTGCTGTGATCATGATTTTCTTCATTCTAAATTAGCTTGGATTTTTCCTACTGGCTCACTTCACTTTAGAGTAGTAAATATAGCACTCAAAAGACTTATTTTTTTAAAAGAGGGAAGGGGCCGGGCGCAGTGGCTCAAGCCTGTAATCCCAGCACTTTGGGAGGCCGAGGCGGGTGGATCACGAGGTCAGGAAATCGAGACCATCCTGGCTAACACGGTGAAACCCCCGTCTCTATCAAAAATACAAAAAAATTAGCCGGGCGTGGTGGCGGGCGCCTGTAGTCCCAGCTACTCGAGAGGCTGAGGCAGGAGAATGGCGTGAACCTGGGAGGCAGAGCTTGCAGTGAGCCGAGATTGTGCCACTGCACACTCCAGCCTGGGCGACAGAGCAAGACTCCGTCTCAAAAGAAAAAAAAAAAAAAAAAGAGGGAAGAAATTTTTGTGTGTGATTGTGTGTGTGTGTGTGTGTGTGTGTGTGTGTATTACATGAAGGGGAGGAAGCTTTTAATAATAATGTACACCTTTGTCAATAGTACATGGCCAAGTACAATTACGCCCTCTCAAGCTTCATTACCCAACAGATCTAACACACTGTGCCTAGTTCACTTTTTCCTTTGTCTTCTGCCTAGCCTCCTTCAACACCACTCCAGGATAAGGAAAGTGAAACATGGGGCTGAATATGGCAAGAATAGTGATCATAATCCATGTTTCAAATAAGAAATGAAGCAGAATGAGCCTAATGGAAATTTCAGAGCAAGTTTTTAGTTCTTTTTCCCTTTCCTAAATTCTAACATCTCCTTAGTCCTTTTGTCCGGGAGTTCAGTAATTTCACGGCAGCCTCTGATTCACTGAAACATGCAATGTCTTATCAAGGTTATCCATCCCCATGTTTAACTCTGTTCCAACATAATTATCTGCAATAAAACTTCCCTCTTCTTAGTGTTTGGAAAGCAATCTGATGGCATTGCACTGAAGATGTAGTTACGCTTGGTTTTGCCTTGATCCTCTAGCCCTGCTTACGCCCCTTTGAGTGTGATACAGCTCCTGGAGGCAGCCTTTGGACCTGGTTATTAACGGAAGCTTTTCCTCCTCCTTTAACGTAAGAACTTCATTTTTTTATCGCCACATATTAAAAAAAGAGATATCTTCACCTTTAATCGTCTGGGAAACTCACATTGAACATTTTGATCCAAAAAAGAGAAAAAATATACTCCAGCGGAATGGATATTTCTGACATAAGAGAAAGCTACATCAGACAGATTATGAGAAAAGTGAAACAAATCTAGTTTGTTTTAGCAGAATTGTCTGTCAGTTTCTTACAGGGCTATCCTTTCTTCTTACTAAACAAGGAAATAACTTGCTTGACTCTGACAATTACAAATTACTCTCATTTGTTGAAACGACTTTATTTTATGACCAACATTACAATGTAGCAAAATGACCGTTATGAATATTATTAAATAAGTGCCCAGTTTACTGTCGTGTAAACTGTGTTTGCATACAGCATTTACTTCTTCCATAGTGTTCAGTTTTCATGGTTCATTATTTAAGAACCATGCTTACAAATTTCATATAATAGAAGGAACCCTAATAAAGTGTGAGTAGAAATAGATTGGCTTTACTGTACCATGTCTGGTGGCTTGAGATGGGTTAAATTAATTTTCAAAGATTATATACAAAGGAGAAAAGGGTGGGTAAATTTCTGGTAATAGTTTTTGCAACTTTAGTATTTTCTGATCCCATGACTCATTTTAAAAGATGAGTGCAGTAAGGCTAAATTGCATTGTTCTACCGTCTTCCTGACACCTTGATGACCTAGGTTGGCAGGGATTAAATGGGGGTTTACTCCCCAGGCGATTCCTTTTTGCTTTTATAAATAAGTCAGTGCAGAAATGGCCTTCACTCATTGGATTCACACTCTATTTTAAACCCAGAAAATACATTCTAACATTTTTTATTCCAAGTAATTTATAGACAAGTTTACAAGTCCGTCAAACAGATTTTTGAATGACTCTATTATCCCTCAGGTTGCAGAAACCAGAAAACTTGGAATCATTATAGAGGAATTTTTGCCTTCAAATAATTGTCCATGTGGATACCACACTGAAATTTCGGAAGCAATAATCTGATCACTTTTTAATCCAGCTCACAATGCATCAATGCTTCCTCAGTACAACTATGCTTAGTGATAAGGTCCTCTAATTTTGCCCCTTGTTTACTTTGCAGTTCTCATTTTTTTGCCATATACTTCCCCAAAGTAAGGCCTTCATAATCTTGCACTAGTCTGGTTACAAGAAGGCAAATTATTTTATATTTCTGGGGCTCTGACTAGAATTACTCCTCTGCTTATCCTTCAGGTTAAGTTCTATGAACAGGTATGTTTTTAAAACTCAGATTTATCCAGATTAAAAAGGAAGAAGCAAAATTATCTTCATTTGCAAATGACATGATCTTGTATGTAGAAAATCCTGAGAGCCACACACAAAAGAAATTAGAGATTAAAAAAATGAATTCAGCAAGTTTTAGGATGCAAGATCAGTATACAAAAATAAATTCATTTCTATGTGCTTGCAATGAATAATTCAAAAACGAAACCGAAAGAAATTCATTTATAGGCTGGGTGCAGTGGCTCACACCTGTAATATAACAACTAGGTTTTTTATATATAACAACTAAAGCATAAGTAAGCAAGCAACCAATCAAACAAACAAATAAATTGAACACTGAAAAAATTTAAAACTTCTGTGCTTCAAAGGATGCCATCAAGAAAGTGAAAAGACAACCCACAGGATGGGAGAATATTTTTGCAAATCATATGTCTGGCAGGAATATAGTATCCAAAATATATAGAAACTGTTACATCTCAACAATAAAAAGACAAATAACCTAATTTTAAAAATAGAAAGAAATTTGAATAGGTTTATCCAAAGAAGATATGCAAATGGCCAGTAAGCACCTGTAAGCATGCTCAAAATCATTAGTCATTAGGAAAATTGAAATCAAAACCACAAGAGACCATTTTATACTCATAGGTAAGGCTATAATAAAAAAGGAGGACAATGATTTGTGTGGGTAAAGATGTGAAGATATTAGAACACTCATGACTGCTGGTGAGAATGGAAAATGGTGCGGCCTGTTTTGGAAACATTTTGGAAGTTACTAAAAATGTTAAACGTAGAGTTACCATATGACCCTGACATTTCAATCCTAGGTATATCCTGAAGAACAGTGAAAATATATGTTCCCACCAAAACTTGTCCACAAATGTTCACAGCAGCATTATCCACAGTAGCCAAAAGGTGGAAACGACCACAAAGTCCACGAACTGATGAATGTATAAACAAAAGGTAGTTTTTTCAGCCAAAAAAAGAATGAATAGTGATATGTGCTGCAACAGAGGTGGATCTTGAAAACAATGTACCAAAAAAAATAAAAATAAAAAAGAAGCCTGACTCAAAATGCCACACATTTTAGAATTCCATGTATATGAAGTGTCCAGGTTAGGAAAATCCATAAAGATAGAAAGTTGATGAGTGTTAGCCAGGAACTGAGGGAAAGAGAGAATAGCAAGTGACTGCTAATGGGAATGGGGTTTATTTTTGGGGTGATAAAAATGTTCTAGAATTAGCTAGTGGTAGTGATTGCACAACCTTGTGAATATACTAAAAAACACCGGATTGTATATTTTAAAATGGTAAAGTTTATGTTATGTGAATTATATCTCAATTTAAAAATAAGTTCAGCTTATCTATTAGGTTCTCCAAGCAAAATTTCCTCACTTCTAAGGCCACCCCCAGCACTCCTTCTCCAATTACACTACTGCAGCTCATAGTTCTAGGCGATTTAGTGTAGTGGTTAAGCAGCTGGACAGATGAATGCCTTTCTTAAAATTCCTCTCTAGCTGAACAATTGTGAGCAAGTTATTTAATCTCACTGGGCCTCAACTTCCTCATCTGTAAAGTGGTAATAATATACCTCACTCACAGCTTGTTTTGAAAATTATCTGAATCAGTATTGCAAAGCACTTGAAACAGTACCAGGCATGGCCAGGCACGGTGGCTCACACCTGTAATCCCAACACTTTGGGAGGCCAAGATGGGCAGATCACCTAAGATTATGAGTTCGAGACCAGCCTGGCTACCATGGTGAAATCCCATTTCTACTAAAAATACAAAAAAATAGCCAGGTGTGGTAGCGGGTGCCTGTAATCCCAGCTACTCAGGAGGCTGAGGCAGGAGAATTGCTTGAACCCAGGAGGCAGAGGTTGCTATGAGCCAAGATCGCACCATTGCACTCCAGCTTGGGCAACAAGAGCGAAACTGTCAAAAAAAAAAAAAAAAAAAGAAAATAAAAAGGAAATAGTACCAGCCATTCAATAAGTACTTAATAAATGTACTATTATCATTAAAGCAATTGTTATATTATTATGATTGCCATAAACATTCCCCTAAAATTCATATGTTAAAACCCTAACCCCAAGGTGATGGTATTAGGATGTAGGGAGTTTGGTAGGTGATTAGGTCATGAGGATGGAGTCCCCATAAATGCAATGAGTGCTCTCATAAAAGAGACCCCAGAGAGCTCCCACATCCCTTCTTCATGTGAAGATGCATAAAAAAAAAAAAAACGGCCCTCACCAGACAGGTGACTTGGTGAGGTAGATTTGGCCCTTACCAAATCTACCAGTTCCCTAATTTGGGGCTTCCCAGCTTTCAGAACTGTGGGAAGTAAATTTCTGTTGTTTATAAGCCACCCAGTTTATGATATTTTGTTATGTAGCAGCCCACACTAAAATAATTATAATTGCTATTTGGTATGTCTCTCTAGCACTGTACCCTACTGTCTATCACTACAGACACTTAGAGATGTGTTGTTTTTGAATGGCTGCTCCTAGGATCTAATTGAAGTCACTCGTGCCTCTTCAGGCTCAGCAACTCAACTATAGTCTGGTAATGATATCTTTGTCCAAACAGCATAGAAATAAACAACATGGTGGGTTCAGATCTTACCAAGGATCCAAACCCTAATTAGTTGAAAATATACCAAGAATGTTGCAATCTGCTTCTTCTAAAATACATTTGCTCCAATGACCATAGAAGGAAAGAAACCTGCCTTTGCACTAGGGTCTTTGGAAATTAACAGAAAGTTCTGAGAGACAATAGTTCTGTGAAAAGGCTTAGATTTTTTGGATGCCTGAAGGAATGCTTACACATCCTTGCAGTAAGAGAGTCTAAGAAGAAAAAAAAGTTCTATCATTGCTTGTGTTCCCTATCCTGAAGTTTTCTCTCTCCGAATGACTGTTTCACTCATCAGTTTATAATCTTCTCTGACACATATTTTTCAAAGCGCCAACAAACACTATTTATTCTCCACATGAACATTTCTCTTATGTAATCCAGGACATAAAATATTATACTCAAATGAGTTCAGCTTCTTGTCCTATATGCCAGCCCTGGCAACAGAGCTGTAAGCAATACCTTCTGAAGTTCACCCTCACATCTACTCAGCAGGAGCACAAAGCAAGATGAGAAAGTGGCTTATTACATTTGTTTTAGCGAGGATGAGTTCCAGAAAGAAAATTAAAACCACGAAAATATTTTCCTTGGGTGACATAGACTCAGCAAAAGTAACTAAAAGATAATTTTTTGGATATGTGTAGCTTTACAAGCAATCTATTAAAAATAGTTTGATTAATACAACATATTAATTTTGTTCTGCAAAATAAAGAAAACGCCCATATAGTCACTAGGTTTTTCTATAACAACAATGTACTAATGTTAGCTTCAAGCCACTCTAGGACATACTGACTTTTCTTCTTTCTTCAATCAAGGGTTTGATGTTGTTTAATGTGAAACAAGGAAGAAAATACATACACACTATATGTATATATATAAGTATATATACACGCATAAATGAAACAATAGTATTTGATCTGCTAGCCAGTGAAATGTTTTATGATTATAGACACAATATTTGGAATATTTGACAACATCACTCTAATTTTATCTTCTTTACACAGAAAAATGATAAAGAGCTTTCCCTCAGCTTAACATTGCAAGCAATCAATGAGATTAAATGTTGCTTTAATGCCAGAAAACAAAAACAAACAAACAAAAAAGACCTTGGGGCACACTGGAGTTGAAAGGCCTTTTCAAACTGCATTTTTACATTCTCCCCTTTTTCATTCTTTTCCCATATGGCTGGAAAAGGGGAAGAAATTTTATGATGCCCCAAAATATCTATTTGTGAGTTTATTCCTGAAACAGACAGCTTCAGAGAAAAAAAAATGAATTAGTTCAATTTTCCATGTCACCCTACCTCCTACAGTCCTTCAAGTTACTTTGTGGTCATACCACAATCAGCTCTGTCCACCTTCACTCACAATCTCCTCCCTTATAAAATGACCCCTAACTCTCTCAGGTTCTATTATTTCTGCCCCAAAGAGCTCTCTTCTCTGACCTCCACCCACATTTCCTGCCCACGTAACCTCAGAGTGGCTTTTTAGAAGTGTTTACCTCTTCGTAGTTGTTATAGTACACTTGCCTCATCCTGTAAAACTGTGGTGATGTTGCTTTTTTTTCTCGTGAGATTTTCAGTAGCTTTATGCACTAATAGAAAATATATGTGTGGTTTGTATGTGCAATCTAGGAGAAAAAATAGTACTATTATGAAATAGAGGAGTGAAACAGTGGGAAGGGGAAATGAATTTTCCATGAACACATGAGGTTCAAGAGATTTTAGAAGTTCATTTTAATTGGTAGCCCTTAGCATCCACTCAAAAAATCAGAAATAATAATACTTATAACCACAGCACGTTCTGGATGGGTGTAGCTTCTGTTAGCTAAACAGGAATCTAGTTTAAAATTGCAAAAATCTTTTCCCCTCCCCCTGGGCAGTTTTGCTCACAGAAAGCTTGGCTGTTCAGCTGTCAAAGCCATTTGTTTTCAGTCTTAACTCTCTTGCAGCAACAGTTAAGGGAAACCCATAATGGAGGAACATTTTCTAATAACCTGTGATATGATTAGCTTCTCCAAAGTCCTAAACTAAACTGTTTTGGCTTAATCCCAGTTAACTTAATTGTGGTCACACTCATTTTATTTTTCCTTACTTCCTGTCCTTTCCCTTTCATTCTTTTTTCTTTTTTGGTTCTTCCACCATTGACCATCTTATGTTTATATATATACATATATTTATATATATATTTATATATATTTATATATGTATATATTTATATATTTACATATATTTATATATGTACATATTTATATATTTATATATAGTTATATATATTTATAGTTATAGTTATATATATTTTTATATATTTATATATTTATATATTTATATATATTTTTATATATATATATAAAATTTTTTAAATTGAGATGGGGTCTCGCTCTGTTGCCAGGCTGGAGTGCAGTGGCACGATCTCGGCTCACTGCAACCTCTAACTCCCTGGTTCAAGCTATTCTCCTGCCTCAGCCTCCCGAGTAGGTGGGATTACAGGCACCCACCACCATGCCCAGCTAATTTTTGTATTTTTAGTAGAGAAGAGGTTTCACCATGTTGGTCAGGATTGTCCTGACCTTGTTATCCGCCTGCCTCAGCCTCCCAAAGTGCTGGGATTACAGGCGTGAACCACCCCACCTGGACATGATTTATATTTTTTGAATAACTCTTGGCTTCAATTCTTTTCCCTACAGGGGTCACACATGTAGTTATTTAAATTTACCTGTTTTACAAAATGTCTGTCAAGCACCTCCATGCTAAACTGCTTCACCCTAAAATGGGATAGTGAGCAAGACCAGACGTGGTCCTGCCCTCAGGGAGCTTATGGCCTACTAAAAGTGGGTACCTCATTCACATTAATCATTCTATAACCTCAAATGAGACAATGTCCTGAACGAAAATAAATAAGATTTTTGAGAAAAATTTTTTAAAAAATGGGCCAGGACTGAGACACTGAAAAAAAGATCGAAAGCACAGTCTAAGCTGACACCTCAGGGCTGAGTAGGTTATTCTTGAGAAACAAATCTGGCCAGGCATGGTGGCTCATGCCTGTAATCTCAGCACTTTGGGAGGCCGAGGCTGCAATGCCTGTATCAGGAGGCAGAGATAAAGTGTGATTCTTCTGTGAAAGCCTCTTCTAGTCAGCTAGCGAACACATTTGAGTAAAACCCAATAACGACAGGTATGTGGAAGAGATCGCCATGTTGCAGACCTTTTGTTTTAATGTGTCCAACTTGGCCTTCCTCAGGATTGGAGCTAATTTTCACATGACACAGCTCTAACTTTTTGCAAGTAAGACCTTTTCATTTGAATTTTCCCCCTTTCAAAGAAAAGTTTTGAGCGTTATTAAAGGCCAAAGTACTGAAACTCTTCTGGTGGAATTTTTCTTCTTTGTGAATTATTTACATTGGGATGAATGATTCAAAATCAATACGTTGCAGTTGGATGGAATGTGAAACAAGCTCATCTCTGCTGTTTCCTCCCGACAGTACTACTCTGCTAAACCGTCAAACAGATGAGGTGTTAGTCTTACAGAGCTTTCTCTTTAAAATGTTCTAGGGCCTCATAACCTCTCCACTGGGAAGCTATTCAACATCTCACTTCTGTTTTGCACTCTAGGTCCGTATTCCTCTTTATTTTAAGTATAGATGAAGAACTCTTCACATACTTGATAATAATTGGTTTCTCTGATATTAAAAGAAGTCATGGGTACTAGATACAGGAGCAGATCCAAGTCTAGACGGTATGGATTAGTGTCAAACCAGGCATATATTTTTTCTCTTTTGATACTTTTTATGGGCTTTTCATTTTATTTCCTCTGAGAAGATGAAAAGTACTCCATAATCACAGGAATTCTCCATGGTTCTCCTTGCTCTCTCAACATGTAATTAAGAAATTCCTACTGGATTCCAGACGCCGTACTAGGAAGTGGAATTCGGCAGTGAACAAGACAACCATGTTTCCTATCTTCCTGGAGCCTGCAGCAAGAGTGATCTCACCCTGCCCTCTTCTCCTTTCCTCTCCTCCCTGTGTAATACATCATGGGTTTAGAAATGGAGGAGGTGGTCTATTACCCAGGAATGCACTTTACATCAAAATCAGGGACTGTATAACTGAGTCCACACGCAATCCAAAAATCCACAAGGGAAGTCTAGAGAGTTAGGAAAACCAAATCTGTGAGCAAAAATGTCAATGGCAAGTAGGCCAACTATAAGTAAGATATAATCTGGGCACTGGTACTGCAGACTAAATCTCCCTTTTGCTAAGGTGCTAACATACCAAAGGGGCCTTTAGGCAAGGCATCCAGGTATAAAGGCCCAATGGTAAGAATAACCTATTTTCTTTTCACCTATTTTACTTTTTTCTCTTTTACATAAAATGATACAGAAAGTTAGAGTGATTAGGATTATTAGCAGGGCTGATGTGAGGGGAAAAGATTATAATAGTTGTAAACATAATAGCAACAGGTATATCATGTTTTACAACTTGACATGCTTTATTCAGTGTGTTTCAGTGAAAAGGGGTCAGGCAGACCTAAGTTTCAATCTAGTAGACATTAGCCCTTGGAGATCAGAGGCTCTGGTGTTCTCATTTGCATTCCAGGCTCCTATTACTGAACCAGGAGCACTGACAGGTATTCCACGAATGCATGTGAATGCTGGATGAGTCCTTGCTCATCTGCCTTTGGGCAGTTTGTTAGTGGAAGAATCCTTTCTCTCCTTACTCCCATTTTTTTCCACATTAAAAAAAAAAGATAGACTGGGCACGGTGGCTCATGCCTGTAATCCCAGCACTTTGGGAGGCCGAGGTGGGCAGATCCCAAGGTCAGGATATCGAGACCATCCTGGCTAAGATGGTGAAATCCCATGTCTACTAAAAATACAAAAAATTAGCTGGGTGTGGTGGCGGGTGCCTGTAGTCCTAGCAACTCGGGAGGCTGAGGCAGGAGAAGGGCATGAACACAAGAGGCAGAGCTTGCCCTGAGCCGAGATCACGCCACTGCACTCCAGCCTGGGCGACAGAGCAAGACTCGGTCTCCAAAAAAAAAAAAAAAAAAAAAAAAAGATAAATATGTACGTTTTAATATTGGTTGGTGGGGGGTCAAATGAGAAAGCAGCTGGTACATGGAAGGTGCTCAATAAATGTATTTCTTTAAAGCTTTATTATTATCTCTGACTCCATTTACTTACCACCAGACTTTAGTGGAACTGGCCTCAGAAACCCAATTTCTGGCTAACACATAACCCTATATTAGTAATTAGAATCCTCTTCTCTTTCTGGGTCTTGCTTTGAAGTCTGAAAAGGACCTGCTCTCTACTTATTTTGACTATGGTAATGTTTATTGAATGGCTCTGGGCCATTTGAAATGAGACAAGTATAAAAAATTTAAATTACAGTATTATTACACCATTCTTAAGCAATTAAATTATTTCAGAATGTAATTTTCATATATTGAAATTTATAATATCAAATTATATGCAATTAGACGTAATTTCTAAGAGATATGATGGAGAAATCTATTTAAATTTTCTATTTTGCCAAAGTTATTCAGTTTTAAAACCATTCATTTCACAAGATTCTTTAATTCTTGTAGGCTAAATGCCACACTGAACAATTCCTGGACAGCCCTGCAGATACGGACTAGGAAAAAATTAATTGTCATTGTATATCTGTGCTAAGATTTTGAAATGATTAAAATTTGTACAATAACATTAATAATCATTGTAAAGTACAGTACTTCTCATCTTGAAGGGCTTTCATTTCCATCTTTATGCAACCCAGACACATTATGAACATTCTGCAAGGAGAGGATAACAGAGCACAGGCTCACAATCATGAAAAGGAATATTGTGGAACCATATGAAATTTAAGGTAACTGGGTCAAAAGATACACAGTGGGGAGAGGCAGGGTTGCAGACTGGACTTTTGTCTAGTCATGTTTTTATGAGACATGCACGATACATGGAGGAGCCAAGTGATCCCTGTGGACAATGGAGAGTGGCTGAGAATGACAATGATCCACTTGCATTTTAAAAAAGATAAGCTTGGGGCCGGGCCCGGTGGCTCACGCCTGTAATCCCAGCACTTTGGGAGGCTGAGGCGGGTGGATCACGAGGTCAGGAGTTCGAGACCAGCCTGGCCAATATGGTGAAACCCCGTCTCTACTAAAAATACAAAGCCAGGTGTGGTGGCGCATTCCTGTAATCTCAGCTACTTGGGAGGCTGAGGCAGGAGAATTGCTTGAACTCGGGAGGTGGAGGTTGCAGTGAGCCAAGTCACGCCACTGCACTCAAGCCTGGCCACAGAGTGAGACTTCATCTCAAAAACAAAAATAAAATAAATAAAAAAGATAAGTTTTGCCACAGGATAGAGGAGGAATTTGAGTTAAAAAGGACTGGAAACAGGAATACTAGAGAAGGGGTTGTTTCTACAGTCCAGTTAAGAGTTGATGAAGAACTGAACAAGAAAAGGTACTGGTGATGGGAAAAATAGTGGGACACCTGTCTCAAGAGGTGTTCCCGAGGCAAAATTGACAGGATTGGAGATAGAGAATTCTAAGTTGACACCAGTGTTTAAAAGCTTGTAATATAGGGCTGATGAGGATGCAGTGAGAGCGTGGAGGATGAGATGTAGGTTACTTTGGCTGCCATTTGCAATTTTTGAATCAAAAGAGATCCACCATGGATTAATGATGAGAACTATTAATATGTGTTTAAAATTTCACAGTACTTTCAGATATATTTTCTGGTTAGAGCCACACAATAACTCTGTAAAATAGGTAGATAGGCAGATAAGAGAAGAAAGGCTCAGAGAATCAAGTCAGTTGGGTAAGGTCACATGGCATTAATTGTCAGATTCTTTGTTTATTATGTCATGTTACTTTTTATTAAACAAAATCAGTGAAATAAAGCTATAGGTAGGAATAAAGCTATTTCACATTTGAACATTTATGAAATATCTGCTGTGGATGCTTAATATCCATTATTTAATTTAAAAAATAGAACTGCAGAATTTAAATTATGAAAAACTGTGATTGCAAATAAATTCATTTGCTAATGCATAATATCCTTTTTTGTGTGTATGGTTCTGCATAGAACATTCTACCCTTTCGAAATAAAAACAATAATGAATAAGCCTTGTTGAATTGCTAAAAACAACTATTGATAAATCTATGTGGGTGATGTTAACAAGTTGAATATTAATGAATGACTATCTCTATTATATTTGTCATGAGGCTATTGTCTTTACAGTATGCTAGATTTATGACATCCATAACTATAATAATTAAACTTAAGATGAAAACATTTTTTATCTCAGTTAAAAATATGCAAATACATACATAATTGCTCAAACTTATTTCAGATGATGTGAGCAAAAATAAATGGCAAAAGAAGCATCAGTTAAATAAATTCAGTAGACTTGAATGCGGGAGACCCATATTCCAAGCCCAGCTTTGCGACTGTTACCAGTTTTAGGACCTTGGTAACTGTGATGGTTAACATTGTATGTCAACTTGACTGGCCTAAGAGATGCTCAGATGGCTAGTCAAATGTTCCTTCTCGGTATATCTGTGAGGGTGTTAACTGGAAGAGATTAGTATTTCTATCAGTAGACTGAGTAAAGAAGATCACCCTCACTAATGTGAGTGGGCATCATCCAGTCCATTGAGGGCCTCAATAGAACAAAAAGGTGGAGGAAAGGCAAAATATCTCTTTCTTTGGAGCTGTGATATCCATCTTCTCCTGCTCCCAGACATCGTAGTGTCCGGTTCATTGGCCTTCAGACTAGGAGTGATTATACTACTGGCTCTCCTGGTTTGCCAGCTTGCAGATGGCAAATGGTGGGACTTCTGGACCTCATAATAGTGTATCTGTCTGTCTGTCTGTCTGTCTATCTATCTATCTATCTATCTATCTATCTATCTATCTATCTATCTATGTCCTATTGGTTCTATTTCTCTGGAGAAACCTAATACAGTAAATAAATTTACTTAATGTCTCTGAACTTCAGTTTCTTTATCTGGAAAATTAGAGCATGAAAATAAATATAGAAAAGTTCTTAGAAACTATAATGTACTCAAGTATAAAATATGGAATAGCCAACCAAGGAAACTATTTGGAAATATTTCTTGCAAGATGCCTATAACCTAAGATGTAGAATTCTTCAAATGCATTAAATGCTTTTAAAAATATTGTTTATAGAATTTGTTTTTCAAGTTATGTTCTTCTGCTGTACAAAATATCCCCTCCACTGTCTCTAAAAACCTTATAAAAACATAAATTTTACAGTTTATAGTTAAACTTGTGAGTATGTGTGTGTGTGTGTGTGTGTGTGCGCGTGTGTGTGTGTGACAACAGAGTAAAAAAGATGGATTTTTCTCTTTGGATTATGAACTTCCTCAGTAGATAATTTCAAAAGGAGTGATTTGTCAAAAGACTACAGCAGTGTCACCAAAATCAGAGAATAGTTCTTTAAGGTCATCATATTAAAGGCCAAGACTCATTTACATGTAGAAATCCTGCTGTGTTTGCTAAAAGTTTGTCTTTGTTTCACAGTCACAAGTTGCATTTCTATTCTTCCATTTTTTTGCAAGAGAAAACACTTTAAGTCACACCTGGCACTGAGCTAACACCATAAGCAGACTAGCTACATGATGATATTTGAAACAAATTTAAAATTCACTTAATGAACTCAATTATTGTGTCAGCTTATACATCTTCACACCATTCCTACCATTTTCTTGTCATTTTTTTTCTGCCTTGAGAATGAGGTATCTGCAGTGGATACTGAATCATCAATATCTTCTGCATGGAACTCTGTCTAGTTCCTTCATTGTACTCACCTATATAGATGCATCACAAAAAAAGCTCATTGATACATAGTTCATAATTTGTAACAGTGACTCTAAGATAACTTTAGTGTGGGACAGTCTCAGAATAATATTTTGAATGAAGCAAAAGATTATATACTAGAGAACCACCAATGTATGAGATGGGACTGGTTTCCACCTTTCCATGCACTATGGTGACTTAAACAAATACGCATTTATTTCTACAAAACAATAAGTTCAGAAGTACATGGTCTGATTTAAGCCTTCTTGTTTGTCATGTTAAACTGTGACTTATTTTCTCATGCTCAAAAATGGCTACTGTATCTTTAGGGGAAGAAAACAGAATGGAAAGAAGCAGTGTCTGACTCACTCCACTTTAACATTGCATTAAAATTTTTTTTCAAAGTTTCATGGACTCCAGTTACACTCCAATATATTCAATATATTTGTGATGGCTTGTCATGTACTCAATTACATGTCTTGTACTCAAGATCAAAGATTTACTCCATATTCTTCATTGTTTAGCTCCTATCCCATAGAGAGAGTATCACATATGAGTTATTCTTTTCTCATTTTAGATTTGAAGTCACTCTGACTCAGGGATATACTAAAATGACTGATACATCCTAACTAATTTTGAGTATGTGTGGCTTGAATTATTGGGACATTGAATGCTAACCACTTGATAAACAGTCTTGAAGCTTTTGCACTTGGAGCCAAATTACTTTGATCTGATTGACAGCATGAAACAGTTCGTATTAGGTTTTATTGTTTCTAGGCCATTGCTTCAGTGTGAGAAATCCACATATCAGTCTCACTACCAGAAGCGCCATGTATCAGTAATGCCAAGAATGGAAATCCTCTCAGTGGCGGTACCAAGCCTAAGCACAATCTTTGTGTCAGATTAACTTTGAGATGCTCATGATTTCTTCCAAATGTTAGCGTACATGTTTATGCAGTCAGAGAATCCTCCAGTTTCATTCCCCTTTGTATATTTTTAATAGAGTCTATTTCAATATATTGCAATATAAAAACTTTCTCTTTGCTTTCTTTTTAACCTATATCTTACAACCTAGCACAAGCCCAGAACATAGTCAAAAATAAATATTGAATGCATGAATGACTTTGGGCCAGTTTCTAAGCCTCTGTATAATTTCCTCATTAGTAAGCATATATGTCAAAATGCTTAGCAATTTGGGGTAATGAAATGCATTAACTTAGGATTAGAAAGGAATCAGTTTGCACCCCAGATCCACAATTTATCATCTTGTAGAAACTTCAAAATTAACTTTTAAATTAATACATGCATTCATTCATTAATTTAACTCCATGGACTGCTCTAAATACTAGAAACACATAAGTGGAAAAAAATGTTTTCTAGTAGCTCATAGTTTAGTGTAAGAGACAGAGACCAGTGCATGATAAACGCTCTAAGTCGATTTCTTTACCTTCAGGTGGGTTAGTAATGCCTGCTTCCCAGATTTGTATGGACTCAGTACACAGGAATCCATGCCTACTCTGCCATAAAATATTCAAAAAAGCACTTTTGAAATGTTAAAATGATTTGCTAAATTATTTTAACATCTTTTTTGAAATGTGAAAATGGTCTGAATCACTATTTTCTCATAAAACAGAGCTAGTACTATGCTTGTTGCATAAGAGAGAGGCTAATTCATTATATGCAAAGGTTACCTGTGTTGGGAGTCCCAAATACCCGCTCAGTGAGGGTATTTGGATGAGGATTCACAAGTCATATCCATGACTATTGGCTATTTGAATCAGAGCAACTCCATCCTAAATAGGAACTGGGTAAAAATAAGGCTGAAACCTACTGGGCTTCATTCCCAGATGGTTAGGACATTTGAAGTCACTGGATAAGAGAGGAGGTCAGCACAAGATACAGGTCATAAAGAACTTGCTCATCAAACAGGTTGCAGTAAAGAAGCCAGCTAAAATCTACCAAAACCAAGATGGTGACGAGAATGACCTCTAGTCGTCCTCACTGCTACAGTCCCACCAGCACCATGACAGTTTACAAATGCCATGACAACATCAGGAAGTTGCCCTATGTTCTAAAAAGAGGAGGCATAAATAATCCACCTCTTGTTTAGCATGTAATCAAGAAATAACCATAAAAATGGGCAACTGGCAGCCCTCGGGGGCTGCTCTGTCTATAGAGTAGCCATTCTTTTATTTCTCTACTTTCTTAGTGAACTTGCTTTCACATTACTCTACGGACTTGCCCTGAATTCTTTCTTGGGCAAGATCCAAGAACCCTCTCTTGGGGTTCGGGATCGGGACCCCTTTCCAGTAGCACTAGGACTTACTACATGGCTATGATTTATTACATGGTTACAATTTATTATTATGTGGCAGGAGGACACAAAACAAAATCAGCAAAGGAAAAAGGCACATGGGGCGAAGTTCAGAGGAAACAGTTAAGCACAGACTTCCAGTAACTCTCTCCGAGTGGAGTCACCTAGGACTCACTTAATTCTACCAGCAACAAATTGTTATGACACCTTGAAATGTTGTTCCTGATAAAAGCTCATTAGAGACAAAGTGCCCAAATTTGTTTTGGGGGCTTGGTCACGTAAGTGCTCTCTGCCCAAGATTTGAGACTCCGAGAAGGAAATCAGGTGTTCAGTATCAATTATATTTTTTATACAAACATATTTTTTATACACAGCAAATTACTCTTATCAGACAGCAAATAAAGTGAATCCTCCTGAAATCCAGGTTCCCAGATGCCAAAAGTCGACCTTGCAAGCAGGCCTATCTTAGCTGTTTCAGGCCTGCTCTGTTAATGCTTTTCTACACAACGCCTAAGGGCATTTGATTGAAAAAGACACCTGGCCTTTTGGGGTCTTTGCAATGCTTGCTAAAGGAAAGTTTGACAGGTGAGAGGTGCAGGAATGGAATGCAACTCTTTTTCCCCTCCCCTTCTCTGGGCAAACAAAAACAGGTGAAAGATTGGACAATAGATTAACTATGTCATCTGCTTGCCTGCCTTTCTGATTTTGCCACTTATCACAGTATTCATCAGAGAGAGAACAGAGGTGATTTTAAAACTCCAGTACATTGCAAGACAACTTCAGCTGCATTCATGAAAAGTGCTGTTTATATTGTGTTTCTGTGCTTTGCATGTACTGGAGCTTGCAATTTAAAATCAACCACTGCAGAACTCTTTGGTAAAGTGAGAAATCCATTTCTAAGGTTCACTTCTTAAGTCATTCATCCTGTAAGTTCAGAATTTAATGTTTTGAGATTCTGTAAAGTAAGGCCCACTTGCGGGACACTAGAACTTTTTACAGCTGAGTTCCCACATGAGTCACTCCAACATACTGAACTGCCTGGACATTACTGAATTTAGAAAAGCTTCTCTTGGATTTCTTGTTACCATATGGTATTTGTGCTTTCAACTTACTTTCTCTGGCTCAAATATTTAGTTTTTGAACACTGGACATAATTACACAGCCAAAAATAAATTTTTACACCTCTCTAAACAAAGCAAGAAATTGTAAAATCCACAATTAGTATCATGAAATCTTATTGTAGTTTTCTTTCTTTCTTTCTCTCTCTCTCTCTCTTTCTTTCTTTCTCTTTCTTTTCTTTCTTTCTTTCTTTTTTTGAGATGAAGTCTCAAGTCTTGCTCTATCACCCAGGCTGGAGTGCAGGTGTGATCTCGGCTCACTGCAACCTCCACCTCCTGGGTTCAAGCGATTCTTCCTATTTAGCCTCCGGAGTAGCTGAAATTACAGGTGCATGTCACCACACCTGGCTAATTTTTGTATTTTTAGTAGAGACAGGGTTTTACCATATTGGCCAGGCTGGTCTTGAACTCTTGAATTCATGATCTACCCACCTTGGCCTCCCAAAGTCCTGGGATTACAGGCGTGAGCCACCGTGCCCTGCCCTGATTATAGTTTTCTGAAGATATTCTTGCTGGTTTTATTTTAGGAAGGTGGCTAAATGGCCTTTATCTGAGAAAGTGAGTTATTATTTTAGGGAGTGGCAAAAGAAAAAGAAGTATGTGGGAATAAAATATTTAAATTGCTGTTTTCTTTGCAGCTATAATAGTGCATGCAGCTGCCAGGACTACAATATTTAGAAAATTCAAGGATATTTATCTCTACCTTAAAATATTTTGAAGACCATAATGGTTTACATTTGCAGTTCTTTGAAATGTGATAATAGTTGATCAAAGTAAAAAGATATTTTCTTGATTCAACATTAATCCTTTCATGGAGTAACTTTACCCCCGAAAAATTTAAAAAAAAAAAGGCAAAAAATATTTTTTTCTTGCCAGAATTTTAAATTCTGGAGGAAGATTTGAGACTGAATTCTAACTATTTGTTTTCAGTATGTGGTACAGTTTAAATTAAAATATGTGTTGGGTTTAGTCATAATGTCCTTATACCATTTATGTTGTATACAACTGAATAGTAACACTGTCATCATAAATGCTACATTTACCTAGATTTTTTAAGTGCATTTTTAGAGCTAGACAACAATGCAACAGCATCTATCCAACTATTTTTGTCTAAGCACTGTTATATTAAAATGCTTATTGTTTCTAGGGATTGTTAATCTTGCAGACATGATTTATTTCTATGGAACTAATTTATTCAATTCTAGGAGGAATGATAGAAAATACTAGAATAAAAGCTAATTACTTTATGAATATGTGTCTGTGTGTGTAATTGGACACAAAGAACAATTCGTGGCATAAATATGTTCAAATAAATGCATTTTTTCAGAGTATGAAAAATATATGGCATTTTTAATGTCACCTATAAAACTACAGATAATCTATAAATTATATTATCCTTATTGGGACTATTCATTGATCATCTAAACAGACCAATACAAATTTTCTAAGATAGTTTCTTTCTTTTTTTTTTTTTTGTATTTTATTCTTCCTATGCTATCTTGATTTACCAAGATATGAAACTACAAATCAATAACATGGGGTATCTTGGAAAATCCACAAATACATGAAAATTAAACCACATGCTTCTGGATGACCAATAAGTTAAAGAAAAACTCAAAAGGGAAGTTAAAAAATATTTTGAAACAAATGATGACACAACATATCAAAATCTATGGGATGCAGCAAAAATAGCTCTAGGATAAAAGTTTATAACAATAAATGCCTACATTAAAAAAGAAGGTAGATTCCAAACAAATAGCCTAACATTATGCCTCAGGAAACTAAAAAAAAGAAGAGCAAACTAAACCCAAAGTTAGTGGAAAAAAGAAAACAATAAAGACCCGAACAAAATAAAAGGGAGCAGAAAAACCATTTAAAAATAGTAAAACCAAGAATTAGTTGTATAGATAGGTAAACAAAATTCACAAACTCCTAACTACCTAAAGAAAAAGACTCAAATAAATAAAATCAGAAATAAAAGTAGAAATACTGCAATGGAAATTTCAGAAATAAAAATGATTATAACGGGCTATTATAAACAATTATGTGCAATATTTAATCAGAAAGAAATAGAAAGCTTGAACGGACCAATAAAAATTAAGAGATTGAAATAGGAATGAAAAACTTTGCAACAAAGAAAAGCCCAGGACCAGATGGCTTCATGCATGAATTCTACTAAACACTCAAAGAAGTATTACCAATATTTAAATTCTCCCAACAAATATAGATAGAAGAAATACCTGCAAACACATTTTACAAGGCAAGCATCACCTTGATCCCTAAGCCAATGACACCACAAAAAAAAAAAAAAAAAACTATAGGCCAATATCTCTGATGAACCATTGATGGAAAAATTCTCAATAAAATATTAGCAAACAAAATTCAACATCACATCAAAAAGATTATACATCATGACCAATAGGATTTATCCCTAGCATGCAAGGCTGGTTTAACATACATGAATGAAACAATGTGACACATCACATTAACAGGATGAAAGATAAAAAACACAGAATTTTCTCAATCAACACAGAAAAAGCATTTGACAAAGTTCAACATCCTTTCCAGATTAAAAACTCTTAACAGTTTATGTATAGAAAGAAAGTTTCTCAACATAATATAATAAAGGTCATTTATGAAAAATCCACAGCTAACATAATAATCAATGGGGAACAGTTGAAAGCTTTTTCACTAAGATCCAGTGAAAATCAGGAATGCCCAATTTGCTACTTCTATTCCACATAATATTGGAAGTACTAGCAAGAGCAATCAGACCAGAGAAAGAAATAAAAATCATTTAAGTCAGAAAGAAGAAAAAGTAAAATTATCTCTATTTGCAGATGATATAATCCCTTATGTAGAAAACCCTAAAGATTCCACAAAAAACTGACAGAATAAATTAATTCAGTAAACTTGCAGGATACAAAATCAACATGCAAAAATCAGTAGCGTTTTTATACACTAATAACAACATCTCTGAAAATGACACTTTAAAATACCATTTATGAAAGCATAAAAATAGTTAGAAATGAATTTAACCAAAAAGGTGAAATATTTGTATACCAATAACTATAAACCATTGATGAAAACGTTGAAGAAGACACAAATAAATGGGATGATATCCTGTGTTCATGAATCAAAAAATGTCATAATGTTAAAATGTCTGTACTACCCAAAGCAATATACAAATTCAATGCAATTTCTATCAAAATTTCAAGGATATTCTTCACAGAAATAGAAAAAAAATTCTCGAAATTCATATGGAACCACAGACACATAAAAACAGAATAGGCAAAGGGACAATGAGAAAGCAAAACCAAGCTTGAGGCATCACACTTCCTAAATTAAAATTATATTGCAAAGCTATAGTAAGCAAAAACAGTATACAAATGGCATGAAAACAAAAATGTAGACCAATGGAACAGAATATAGAGAGCCAGAAACTGTTAACTAATTTTCAACAAGGGTACCAAGAGGACACCCTGAGGTTAAGATAGTTTCTTCAATAAACGATTCTGAGAAAATTGGACTGCAACATGCAGAAGAATGAAATTGGACCCTAATCTTGCACCATATACAAAAATGGACTCAAAATAGATAGGAGACCTAAATGTAAGATGTGAAACCATAAAACTCCTAGAGAAGAACATAGGGGGAAAATTCCTTGATATTGGCCTTGGAGATGATTTTTGGATATCACACCAAAAGCTTAGGCTACAGAATCAAAAATAAATAAATGGGACTACATCAAACTAAAAAGTGTCTGCACTGTAAAGGAAGCAATCAACCAAATAAAAAGGCAACATATAGACTGGGAAATATATTTTCACACAGCAGATCTCCTAAGAGGCTAATATTCAACATTTGTAAAGAACACTTACAAATCAATAACAGAAACAAGAAACAGCTCGATTAAAAACAGGCAAGGGACCTGAACATACTTTCTCCAAAGGAGAAATAAAAATGGCTAACAGGATATGAAAAGATATACAACATCGCTAATCATTAGGGAAACTCAAATGAAAACCACTATGAGATACCACCCTACACCCATTATGATGGCTATTGTTAAAAAAAGACAAGAGTTTACTGCTGGCGAGGGTGCAGGGAAAAGGGAAATATAATACACTGTCGGTAGGAATGTAGATTTGTGTAGTCATTATGGAAAACATTGTTAAGATTCCTAAAGAAATTAAAAATAGACCAGCAATGACCCAACAATACCTTTTTTGGGGATTGACCCAGCAATTCCTCTTTTGAGTAGGTAACCAAAGGTGATAAAAATCATCACCTTGTAAAGATATCTGCACTCCCATGCTCACTGCATCTATTCATAATAGTCAACATATGGAAACAACCTAAGAGTCGGTTGACAGGTACACACACACACACAAAAACATACACAGTGAATATTCTTCAGCCGTAAAAAAAGGCGATCCTGCCATTTGCCACAGCATGGATGTACCTGAAAAATATTATGCTAAATGAAATAAGCCAGATAGTAAGAAAAATAGAGTCGTGTATCATTTAACAACAAGGATATGCTCTGAAAAACGCCACATCATCTGCTGATTTTGTCGTCATGTGAACAACACAGAGTGGACTTACACAAGCCAAAATGGTATATCCTACTACACAACTAGTCTATGTGGTATAGCCTATTGCTCCCAGGACACAAACCTGAACAGTGTATTACTCTACTGTACTGAATACTGTACACAACTGTAACACAATGGGAAGTGTTTGTGCATGTAAACTTATCTAAAACTAGAAAATGTATAGTAAAAATACGGTATTATAATCTTATGGGACTACCATCAAACATGTAGTTTATCATTGATTGAAACATCATTATGGGGCTCATGACTGTACTGCATGATTTCATTTAATGTAGAATCTTAAAAAAGAAGGTCAAATATGCAGAGATAGACAATAAGTGGTTCCCAGGGATGGTGGATGGGGAAAAAAATGAGGAGATGAAGGTCAAAGTATATGAAGTAGCAGATATATAGGATGAACAAGTCTAGAGGTCTAATGTACAACAGAAGATAATAATTAATAGTCTGAAATAGTCTAATATTGTAGACTATAATAGTCTTCTGTATTAGGTTAAGGCTTTTTGTTAAATAAGTAGATTTTAACTGCTTTTTCCCCAACCCCCACCCAAAGATAACTATGCAAGATGATAGATACGTTAATTTGATTCACCACAGTAACCACTTTACTATCTGTAGGTATTCCATAACTTGTAAGCCTCAGATATACACAAGGAAATTTATTTTTAAAAAGTGTACTTATCAAAATATGCTTAAATACAGATTCAACTTTTAGCTTTTAAAGATTTTAACATAAATAAATTTTAGCTATTTTGCTATAATATACATTAATATAAAGAAACAAATGAGAAAAAAATTGTCAGGCCATTTATTTAGTTCACTTATATGACAAAATGTAGGGTTTCCTTTTAAAATTATGTGTTTACATCACTGGAATTTAGAGAAATCCTCATAGCTTAAGTATTGGAACTATTGTTTATAAAAACACAGAGTAGAAGACCAGGCACAGTGGCTCACGCCTGCAATCCCAGCACTTTGGGAGTATGAGGTAGGTGGATCACCCGAGGTCAGGAGTTCGAGACCAGCCTGGCCAACATAGAGAAACCCGTCTCTACTAAAAATATGAAAATTAGCAGGGTGTGATGGCAGGTGACTGTAATCCTAGCTACTTGGGAGGCTGAGGCAGGAAAATTGCCTGAACCTGGAAGGCAGAGGTTGCAGTGAGCTGAGATCGTGCCATTGCACTCCAGCCTGGGTGACAGAATGAGACTCTGTCTCAAAAGAAAAAATATATAAAAAAACAAAAATACAGAGTATAAACAAGCTAATTGTACCAGTGTTTATTAAATGTCTAGTAAACATATAACAGTTGTTAAATAAAATTTCTATTTTAGTCGTGGATGCATACAAGTAAATAGATATTTATAATATAATCTGAGAAGTAAATGTTCTAAGTTAATGAGAATACTGTGGAAATCCATACAGTAGCACCTAAACCTACCAATAGAAGGTGTTAAATTTATGAAGGCTTTCCAAAGGGGTAATACAGAAGTTGGACTACAATTACATGGTTTTGTGTATATCACACTTTAATTTGTGATTATCCACAATTTCTTATATTTTAAAACAATTTCAAAGTAAAATCTGGCATACTCAGCATTAGTAAATGTTCAAAATATTAGCCCAAACAATTGTTACTTTAAGCTAAAATTATATGGATTTGACTCTTCATTTCTGTCTTTTGCCATAACTTTAGATACCATGTCTAGCTGAAAAAGAAAAAAAAAAAAAGAAAGAAATTTAGCCAGTATTGAATTGAAATTACTTCATAATGTTCACAAGTAGGGTGGCTACCCGTTCTGGTTTGTTCCGAGTCTCTTGGCATTTTAGCAAACTTCCATGTACTGGAAAAACCCTAAGTTCCAGCAAAATGGATGGTTGGCCATTCTACCCATTGGCTCTTTTCAATCAATGTGATATATTTCCACACTTCTATTTGCATGTGTGCACTGAAGTGAAAAAAGGGTTTTGGCAAAGTTATGTCACCTCAAGGATCAGAAGCAGGTACTTTATTCAAGTAAGTATGAGAGCATGCACAAAAAAGATATTTCCTATATAAATAGCAAAATTTATAGAAGGCAAATCTAGGAAGTGATGCTGTAATTGACGTAAACATTTAAAGTGAAACTGAAGTTTATAAGATAATTTTGCATGGATTTCTTGTCTTCCAATTTCCTCCTGTCCATGTTTTTCTGCCTCATAAACACACGTACCCACATATTCAGTCAGCTTTTCCTACATTTTATCAAAACAAAACAGTATGTTTTTAACCTACTGTCATGTAGCATGGTGGCCACCTCACCTATGAATTTCTCTCTTAAAGTTTAATAAGACTTTCTATATCGATTATCAATTTACTAGGTCATTCTACATCATGTGCCACTGGAGACTATTCCTTCCTTGAACTTCTCTCCCCTCTCTTGATTTATTGACACAATACCCTCCTAGTTTTCCTCTCTCAAATCCTTGGCCACTTTTTGCCTATCTGTTCTTGGGCTCCCCTTATTTCACTCACCCTTAAATTTAAGTATTTATATTCTTGAGAGTTTTGTCACTGATTTGCTTCCCTCTTTAATCCACACACTGCAGGCATTGCAGATATGACAGTGAATTTTTCTAAAAAAATAAAAATTTCTATCATCATGGAGCTTAAGTTCTAGTGAGGAGAAATAAAAATAAGTAAAAAATATAAATAATTTATCATATGGATCTAAGTGCTATGTAGAGAAATAAAGTGAGGAAGGAGGCAGTATTATACTCATAGAGCTGCCTTGACAAATGACCATTCTCTTGGCTATTTAAAACAACTGTAATTTATTCTCTCACAGCCCTGGAGGCCAGAAGTCTGAAATCAAGGTGTCAGCAGGGACGTACTTCCTTTAAAAGCTCTAATGGAAAATTATCCTTTGCCTCTTCATCCTCTAGTGACTCCAGGCATTTCCTGACTTTAAGTAACATCACTCCAGTCTCTGCCTCCATCTTCACATGGCCTTGTTCCCTGTGTATGTCCATTTTTTCCACGTCTCCACGTCTCCAAATGTCCCTTGAGGACACAGTCATTGGATTTAAAACCCAGCCAAATCCAATATGACTTCATCTTAACTTCATTGCACCCAAAGAGACTCTATTTCCAAAAAAGGTGATATTCATAGGTTCTGGATGAACATACATTTTTGAGATACACTATTCCACTAACTAGAGAGACTAAAAAATGCTTGTTGCAGTGATTGATGGGGAGGATGAGGAAGTCAGTGAGGTATCTCTAACCAAATAGCTCATAGGCATCTCAAACTCAACATGTCCAAAATTGATGTCATCATGATTGTCTCTTAAAACCAGCTTCCAAGTGCTTACCAAATGCTGTCCTTGGCTAGAAACATGGGGATAATCTTAGATACTCAAACTATCTCCATTTCCCAACAAACTTGAAACCCTGTCAATCCTACCTCTTAGAAAAGTATCAAGATATCTCCATACCTAATTCTACTACCTCTCTCTAGGCCATTCTTATTTCTGTCCAAGTTTTCCACCCCAATTCTCTACACTGCCTTAAAGGAAACTTCTAACAAAAACAATCGTATCATGTAACCTCTTTGTAAAACATCCTATAATAACTCTCCAATATTTGATATAAAATACAGTTTCCCTTACAAGTAAATAGAAATTCCACCCAGTTTTTCTTAGCAGATGCAACTAAAGAAGGGCTAATGACTCAGAAGTCCTTTTCTGTGGCTTCCATAAACCTTTTTCATCCTGTACCAACCAATAATCTCCGTTCTTCTCCTGCTACATCTATCCAAACATTCCTCAAACCAGCCATACTCAACCAGCTGCTATTTTCTAGCCAGATTGGGCTGCCATCGTCATCATCACTCTCACCTCTTCATGAGCATCAACAATGTATCTGATAGTGTTTAGGCACTTTGTGAACGTAATTTTTAATTCACTTAACAACCCTAATGATGGAGGTCTTATGATTCCCAGGTTATACATGAAAAAACTGGAACACAAGAGCTTAAGTTTCTTTCCTGCAAGATTCTTGATCATGTGAAAGATACAGGTTTTTTTAAACCTACAAATTGGAGTTAACAGTATCTACTCTATTGAACTGTTATTCAAAGGATTAATTTAACAAGGATCACTACACTTTATAATCTTTTCATAGAAGACAAAGTGGTACTGAAGGCAAAGGGGCTGCCTGTCATAAAGTTGGTCCTGAGCCTATAACAGGATTAAAGAACTGCTGTTTCCATCCTGGCAGACCTTCAGCCCTTAGACTCAGGGCGGACTACCTAACACAACCATAGTGTAGAAAAGGGGTTGAAGGGAGATTGAGCCAATCATTTATTCATTTAGCAAACATTTATTCCAGATCTTTCATGTACCAGCTACTAAGATTAAAAGATAATCGTTTTTTTCTAAAAAAAAAAAGAGGCCCTGTCCTAAACATTTCATCATGCATACAGGTGTATTGCTATATGACTTTATCTATTTATAAATCAATAATAACTTTACTCCTTCTACAAATACTGAACATTTACTGAGTCCAGTACTCTAGTAGGTATGAAAAAAATTCAAAAATTCTAATCTACCAGGGAGAGGTTTACAGTGTCCATACTGGGACTGTACAATACTCTCCACATCCTATGAGAGTCTTCACTCATCCCTTTATTCTCCTGTATTATTTGCATATGTCTATCCTGAGCTCATCCACAAGCAACAGGATGGAAAAAGCGTGCTTCTTGTTTATTTTTCAATCTCTCACCATGTCCCACAGAGCACAAAGTAAAATAGCATAAAATTTAGCCAAAGGCTGGTACCTGAAAAATGGCTAGTAATAAAACCAGTTATTAAAGACAGAGTGCAGGTTGCAATATGAATAATAGCTATTCTGTGCGTCTGCCCTGTGGCTACTCTGGGGCCTCAGAACTGTCTAGGGCATGATCTCAAGCAGGCAGATCAGTGTGCTGATCTGTTGGCTGAAGGAAAAAGCTGTAATGTGTAATGTTCTTGGTGTCTGTTCTACTCTCCAGTACAGGTTTGGCATTATGAAAGGAAAGAAGAGGGGTAGAAGCCTTCTTGGGAACAAGAGCTGGCTTTTGGTGCCAAAACACATGTCTAGAGTGTTTGACCACTGCTGTGACTTGTGGGGAAAGTCTTTATTTAGTGCTGCGTAATCTCATAAACACATACTTAGGGCATGAGCAAAAGGTGCCCCCAAGGAGTCTTTTTTTTTTTTATTTTGAGACAGAGTTTCGCACTGTCGCCCAGGCTGGAGTGCAGTGGTGCGATCTCGGTGCACTGCAAGCTCCCTCTCCTGGGTTCACGCCATTCTCCTGTCTCAGCCTCCCGAGTAGCTGGGACTACAGGCGCTCGCCACCACACCCGGCTAATTTTTTGTATTTCTTTTAGTAGAGATGGGGTTTCACCGTGTTAGCCAGGATGGTCTCGATCACCTGACCTCGTGATCCACCCGCCTCGGCCTCCCAAAGTGCTGGGATTACAGGCATGAGCCACCGTGCAGGGCCCCCAAGGAGTCTTTTGAAAGCATTTGATATTTGATACCGGAAGAAAAAATGTCATCATAGGAAAATTAGAAGGTCATGTGAAATTTTTGTCTTTATCATTAAAATTGATTCTCATCACATAAGAAGAAAGCACCAAAACTTCTTCAAGTTTTAAGACTTGAAAAAGTTTCCACATGGCCCGACTTTAAATAAAAATTAGAGTCTGCCTTGGATGAAGCTACCTGTTCCTCACTCAGTCAGACTCTTCCTTATTTACAGCCCAGCTATAACTCTGTCCAGGGCATTTCAGAGATAAGTAATTAGGCCATAATTATTTATGCAAATTTATAAAGCCTAGTCATAGGTTTAAATTGCTTTCTTCAATTCTCATGTTTAACTATAATGGTTATTTTACAGAAAAATAATTCTATTTTTTTCCCTTGAAAGTACTATACAATGACTTTAGAAATTCTAGAATAGGTGACTCTATCTTTTTAGTCATTATCAATTTTAAATTACAACCAAAGAAACAGACAAGCAAACATGAACAGGGTTTCTCATAAATATACATCTTTAAGTTTCAAAGAGACAGAGCTAATGAAACAGTCACTTTGAATGCTAAATGGAGCTCTTGATGTGCTTACATTGAATCTTCTCTAGATTTTCTCATACACAAAATTTTGCTAGATTTTTTTTTTTCAGCATCAGTTCACCACTCAATTAAAAGTTGGTGCAGAATCAGGAGAAAGTAAGGCAAAGAGGAGCCCAGAAAAGCTCTTGTGTTTACTTTTGGTATTGGCTGACTCAGAGACCAGCTATATTTCATGAAGACAAAACCAGTCCAGCCAGGGTCCTATGACTGTGCTTGTCACCTCTTAATAAACTGGGTCACCACTGATCCGTTTTACCAGTCTCCATCACTGCTCTGTGTTGATGACTAGCACCCTTGATCAGCTGAAGCATCAAAATGATCGGGCTTTAAGTCAGAATATTTAAGAGCAGGTATTTCCAGTCACGTCTCTTATGTGTACTGTTGGTCATTGAGCACAAAACTGGTCCTTCCCACTCTTTGATTACATAACTGCCTCTAAACTGCCTAGACTGAGCCCGTCACAGCTTCACAAACTTCTCCAATGCCTCCCTATCAAACCCTTTCCATTGACATTTCTGAGGCCTACATTTTATCATAAAAATGAAAACAAAGAAACAACCCCCCTTACATATTCTCCAATTGTATAGAACAATCTTTCTATTGCTTATTTTTACTGGCACATGGCTTAGTCCAGTCCCAAATAAAAGACACACATGCCTCTGAAGACTGCTGCCCTGAGAGCTATACTTCAACCTCTTTATCCTGAACTTTCCATAGAAATGTTTGAAATATTATTTTATGCTTATTTCTCCTATTTCTCATTTCTCATTCACTATGCAGCCAACTGGAAACGATTTTACCCTTTATCACTCTAGCAAACAGTCTTTGATACACATATCTATAATCACCTAATTTTCAAATTCAGTGACTCATTTTTCACATTTTTTTGATTGGACTGTTCTGTTGCATTAGACACTGTGGAAATTCTGAAATCTCTAAGCTTTCCTGATATGTAGCGCTAAATCTCTCACCATTCCTTCTTACCCTTCCTCACCTTTAAATGTAGATTTGATTCATTATGTCATCCTTGATCTCACTCCATAAGTTTCCTGGAGCTGTTGCTTCCCAATTTACATTGCTATTTGCTATCTCCTTGCTGAAACTTGCTCATCTCACAGCTTGCTTGGCTGGTTCTTCCAGATTTCTGATGCTTCCCTCATTGCTAGATGTTAAACTTTCAGCCCATAATCTTTTTATTTTTTATTTATTTATTTATTTATTTATTTATTTATTTATTTATTTTTTGAGATGGAGTCTCTGTCGCCAGGCTGGAGTGCAGTGGTGCAATCCCAGCTCACTGCAACCTCTGCCTCCCGGGTTCAAGCGATTCTCCTGCCTCAGTCTCCTGAGCATCTGGGATTACAGGCACGTGCCACCATACCCAGCTAATTTTTGTATTTTTAGTAGAAACAGGGTGTCATCATGTAGGCCAGGATGATCTCGATTTCTTGGCCTCATGATCCGCCTGCCTCAGCCTCCTAAAGTGCTGGGATTACAGGCGTGAGCCACCACGCCTGGCCTCAGCCCATGATCTTTTACACTAAACAGCACATACATCTGTGCTTCTTATCTGAATTGAATATACCACTTTCTTACCCAGTCACCCACACTGGAGGCATCTTGGACCATCGGCAACCAGGCTTTCAACAAATCACCAAATACTGTAAATTTTAGCTTTAAAATATATATAGAATCTGATGTCTTCCACTTCATCCAAAGACCAGTGTTCTGGTCCAAGCTTTTAGCAATGTCCGAACTCCTGAAATAGCACCTAACTTAGTTCTCAACCTCAAGCCTTATTCTTCTCATATGTAAACTCGTAAGCAATGCTCTATGAAGATACAAAAATGACTATGCCATTCCACTCCTAGACTTATTTCTCACAACTGCCTGACTTGTACTTTATGTGGATCTCTCAATCCATCCACCCTTTCACAATGATGTGCCTCTGGTTTTGTGGTGGTCTTCTCCACCTAGGATGCCTTTCTGTTATTTCTACTTGCAATCAGCTATTCTTCATCTGTCCATTAAGGCACAGCTCAGTCATCATTTCTTCTAGGAAGGCTCCCTGACCTTCCCTTCTTGCATTAGATGCAATTTCTCAGTCGTTCTAAAATGAGTAATTATTACAGCTGTCACTTAACTATTTTGTATTTATTTGATCTTATGTCTGTCTCCTCAACAGCCTTTGAGTTCTTCGAGGAAGATGGCTGTATCTCATTTATCTAAGTAGTGTCAGCATATGCAAGTTGCTGGACACAAAATAGTCAATAAAAATCTTAAATTGACAACTTAGGAAGTGATACAATTTTAATTTTCTTTTGTTCATGAAAAGTAGGGATAAACTGTGTTTTTCATGTTCAGAGATTGATGAAATTTGTGGGAGATTTCTGAAGATCTTTAAACATTCAGCATATAAAACTTATGAAACACTTTTCCTGTGTAGTAATTTCCTATAAGGGATATTCTGACTGTTGGCTCTTTCTTCAGAAACTAAAATTTCTTAGAAAATTACTTATTTGGATTATCATCTAATTCAGACTTTCTTTCAAGCAGAAATTTTATCCAGGCTACAACTATTGATCCAGATAATTATTCTTATCATTACTTCTTGGATCAGTCTTTGAACTACCTTTGTCCATGTTGTTCTGCTTCTAGTAAAGCCTAATTAATTAGTAGAGGAGAACATGAACTTCAGCTGAACCCCTGATGTAAGAAGGTAGAAAAAGACTGTGGAGAAAATATGGGCTTAGAGATGGACACACTGGATTCCAGTCTCAACCATTTAATGCCTGAGTGACAGTGAGCACATTTCTCAGCCACTCTTGGCACCATTTCATGTTTTTCAAAATGCGAATAACAGTGTTACTCGGTATAATTATTTTGAGATGACATGAGTTAATGCCTTTAAAATACCTGGCATAATAATTTGATTTCCCCTTTCCCCATGAGAGATGACATGCACCTACTGGACAGGAAAGCCTAAAAGAACTAAACTCATGTTTCAGTATTTAACTATTTGCATGCTATCTAATTTCTATTTACATGTATAATGACAACAGGGCTTCTCAAAAGATGAATTCTCAGTAAAAATAAAGGCAAGAATGATAGGAAATAATTTTTCCAACTTTAGTAGTGAACTTATTTCTGCTTTACTTGACAAGTTACCAAAGTTTTTCCTTGACTATATGAAATAAATTAGGTGAACTTTTCTTAATTGGCAAAAAAATCCACTCCAAAGCAAAAGTTACGAAAGAGATGTTTTCTGCTTCTTAATAGAAAAGCTAGTACAGAAAGGAAGCTCCAAATGGGACATTCTGGTGGTGCCAAGGAATGGAGAAAGAAGGACAAAAGAAGGAGAACTTTTAAAGGTAGAAATTCTCATTATGATGATTATTTAAACAAGGTTAATTTTTCGAGGCTTAGGAACCTGGTAAGTTTAAGACGGCAAACAACAAAATGTTACTGCTAATTAGACATCCAATGAAATGCCATACAGAAAGGTTAACTATTTTAAAAAATGTTATGTATTCTTCTATTTCAAATGTCATTGCTATTAGTTTTGTAATAGAGCTCACTGACAAAACAGAAATGAATACATGTTCCAGAGAATGAGGCAGAAATATTTTATTAGTTGTCCAGTATATAGAGAAATGAGAAAAATATTACAATAAATTTTCATCCTTCATTTGAAATATTCACATTTAATCATTTCTGTAGGACTGGAGTTATTTTGCTTTGGGCAGACTTGACCCTAGGCAGATTTGAATACACCACCACAATATATGCATTGAGGGCCTACTATGTGCTAAGCACTGAGGAAATACAGCGAACAAAACAGGTTAAGGTTTCTGGCCCCACAGAGGGATTCTAGTAGGGGAGGACTTGAAATAGGGAAATTGTAGTGTAATGTGATGTGCAGTAGTAACAAACACTAGGAAGAAAGACAGTTTAGAGATTGTTATTTTCCTGACCACCCAGCATAGCAATAATGGAAACGTTTGCCTGGGGTTCCCTCAATGCATTCCTTGGCCACTGCTGCAATGAGTGAGTGATTAAGTGAGTGTGGGGAGAGGAATTACGTGGTGGGCACTGGATAATTTCCCCATCTTAATCAACCTGTAAGGCAGCCTGAACCACCTCCATCCTCCAGTTAAAACAACTGGGATTCAGGAAACTGAAGGAAATCAGCCCAGGTCTCTCAGATAGTAAACTCTTAATACAGTTTCCCTGACCCAAAGTCTGTGCAAATAGAACATCTCCAAGGATGCCTAGAGGCAGTGAATCACAGAAGTAGCTGCATTGCTTCTCCTTTAAGGCGTGAATAATAAACACCAGGTGGTTTGTGCGTATTATCTTCTTTGATCCCCACCACACGGCTATGAGGTAGGGCCATTAAAATCCACAGTGCTCAGATAAGGAAACTGACACTGAGGGAGGTTTAAATAATTTGTTCAAAGTGATGGTAGGTCTGTGATACAAACTAACCTCTGCTATTTCATTCTTTTTTTTTTTTTTCTTTTTTGAGACAGAGTTTTGCTCTTGTTGCCCAGGCTGGAGTCCAATGGCACGATCTTGGCTCACTGCAACCTCCGCCTCCCGGGTTCAAGCAATTCTCCGGCCTCAGCCTCCTGAGTAGCTGGGATTACAGGCGTCCACCACCATGCCAAGCTAATTTTTGTATTTTTAGTAGAGACGGGTTTCACCATGTTAGCCAGGCTGCTCTCAAACTCCTGACCTCAGGTGATCCACTTGCCTCGGCCTCTCAAAGTGCTGGGAATACAGGCGTGAGCCACCATGCCCAGCCTTTGCTATTTCATTCTAAGGAGCTTATGTGTTTTTCCTTGATGTTGTTGACTGCAACCACGAATCAAGATCAATATGTTTGATTAAGAATGCATTGATCACAATAAGGAAATCCCAGAGTACAGGTGCAGAATGTATAAATGCAGGCATTGCATTTATTTTTTTATTCAACCTATAATTATTTATGTTGACATTATTACATGTCCTTCAAAATATAACAACTGAATTTGGTGAGGAATTCAGTGATGCTGTAATCGTCTCTGTTCTTCTGAAGATGTGTGGCTGCCAGGATAGTGGTTTGTGGAGCATCAGCTACAAATGCTCTTAGAAAGCAGCAGTGTGCATGCCAACCAGTTTGTAGCCTACAAGACTGTATTCTCTTCTTATGAAGGTTGAGCATCTGTTAATAGCTGAAGCTACCATTTGTGGCAGAGGCAATATTTTAATGCTTAAGAGCTGGGTTTCAAATCCTTGCTCTGCAATTTACTACCAATTACTTGCTGCCCACTGAAGCTTTTTGTTAAATGCTCATTATATTGCTGAATGCTCATTATGGGCCAGGGACTATTCTGTGCACTTTAAATTTAATCCTCCTAATAATCCCAGGATGGATGGCTAACCTCATTTTATGGAGGAGGAAACTGAGCTCAGAGAGGAAAAATGAATCATGAATAGCTGTACAATTAATAAACTGCTGAGCTGGCTTTTGAACCCCAGGTGTCTCTGATTTAACAGTTTCCTCCACTACATGACACTGCAGGATGAATGAGAAACAGTATTGAGACTATATAAGAAACAGAGTCAGCTTTGTAATCGGGGCTAAGCATTTAGAACCCATACTAGCTCAACAAGGCACTGTTTCTCCAGTTCTGTCAAATTATTGACAATTTTGATTTGTAGTCCAATCTAGAATAAAATGTGCAAGGGACATATTATTGAGAGCACGAGGAAGACTATGAATGTCAGAGAGAAGAATGGAAAGGTTGATTCTGAGAGTCTAAAATAGGGAATGGATTAGCTAGGTTAATCAAGGTAATCACAGGAGGCCTTGACCAGTTGCTCTACCTAAAACTCAGTTTCCTTCAGCTTCTGTAAAGTAGAAATAATCATACCTAGTTCATTGGGTGATTATGATCGAAAGTGTGAAAACAAGACCAGCCCCTAGCTCCATTCCTGCGCGCACACACACATTGACCATGGCCCTCAACTCAACCCCACGTTGATCATGCTCCATTATTCTCAGCTGCAGTGCCCCTGAAAGGGAATCTCTGGCCACCATGAGGGATCTGGAGGAGCAGTTTCATGTCTATGCTGAGGGTGATTTCCATCCACACTGCGGTCTTGAGAAGGACAACACAGACACCTTGAAAGGGACTGGAGTTGCATTTCCATAGACCAAAGACTAATGAGCCACTGTCCCTTTCACTCAAGGTGACTACTGAGCAATCAGCTATGATTACACACCCCTCCATGACTGAGGATTCTGATCCTAACAAGGCATAATGGAAAATTCACTTGTGTTTCATTTCACACATGATGAAAAACTAAAATACAATGATTGGTTTTCTCTTTGTCAGCCAGACGGGTTCTTCCTAAATGCAAATCCACAGAGGCTGCCCCACTGTGATGAGGCTCTGCACTCATGGCAGAGACAAAGAAGGCTTGTGGGTTTGCCTGGCAGCTTGCCCGAGGCTTTACATCAGCTTTGGGAAAACCAGATGCCTATCTAAGCCTCAGGCTATCCATCTGCTGCCAGGTAGCCCTCCCTCTATCTTTATCGTAAAATAAACCTGTTTTGGAGGAGCCAGGAAGCTTTGGGGACAAGATCTATTCACTAACTAACATGTAAAAATGCCACCTACATCTGGCAAATCCAAATTTCTGTTTTCCGAGCACGTGTTTATTATTTATTTATTGCCTCTCTTAGGTACAGTTAGATCTCCATGAACTAGCTCAGTCAGACTTAATAACTTCTCCAATGATCCTAGCCAAAAAAAGAATGCACCTGGGAAGAGAATCTTAGCCTCAGAACTGCAGTTCAGAAGAGCAGCTCTTCTTGAATTCTACCACATGCCTTTGAATCTCAGGAGATCTTGGCCCATCAAAAGTCCATTTGGTTCCAATGTCTCACTCTCCAGAGTGTGGTTGATGAACCAGCAGCTTGGACATCCTTTGGGAGCTGTGACTAATTCTTAAAAATGCAGAATAGCAGGTCCTACCCAGACCTACTGATTCAGGGCAGCAATCTAACAAGAATCCAGGTGACTTGTGAACACACTGAAGTTTGCCAAGTACTGGTTTGGAGGTCATTCAACCCTCTCATTTTCCAGAGAGGGAAACTGCCAAGTGACTTTCCAGATACCGGTTTTCCAGAAAACCTGTTAGTCATCCCACAGCAGGTCCAGTTAGAATTCCAGGACTCGAATTCAGTTGTGTTTGGCAAGAACATTTAGCACTATCTTGAAATCTTCTGGGCCTTTGTTTCCGTAACAGTAAAATGGGGACATTCACAACTGCCTTGCTTCCTTGTTGGTATACAATGTGATAATATATATGACAGCATTTTATTTCAAAGTCTTATGCAAACAAATATGTCTACCGTTATATACAACCAAACTCACTTGAATCTTAAAAGATGTGTACGTGTGTGTGTGTGTGTGTGTGTGTGAGCAGGGGTTCTAGGTACAGAACTGGGCCATATATGACAAATTTTGCCCTACTTAATTTAGAATGTAACCTAATTCTCAGACTGCTTGCCAAAAAAAGAATCCTTCCTCCTCTAACTCTCAAAAAGGTTCTTAAAATGGATGGGCCCCCCAGGGACTCCCCGACATGTTTCCACTGTTAGAGTTCAGGCAGCCTGAGATCAACGGGTTTTATTTCAGATGATGTTAGATTTGGGGACATGAGCTCAGGCGGACTCATAACAGGTTAGAGGTGAGCAGCCCTTTGTATTTTTAACTTTAAATCATGGCAGCCACTCAAATCAACTGTAGTTTAGTAGAAAAAGGGAACAAGAAAGATAAATATAAGGACTGAGAGAAGAGAAAGAGGATAAACGTAGGGAGAAGCCTGCTGTTGATAGTATCCATTCATTATATATAAATATTGAGAAGTTTATATATATCAGACACTGCTCTAAGTATTTTGGACATGGTCATGAACAAGGCCAGCAAGGGTCCTGACCGTGTATGGCTTATGTTCTGGTGGTGGTGGGCAGGACAAACTGAAAGGCAAACATATGTCCAGGAAAACTTGGGGTAGGAAAACATGCTTTGAGAAACCTAGTTACTGCAGAGGTTCTGCCTATGGTTGGATAGCCAGAGTGACTACTCTGAAATGGAAATTCAAATGAAACCTTAAGGAGAAGAAGCCATGTGTAGACAAGGGAGAAGAGCTTCCCAGGCAATGTGAATGCTCCGAGGTGAGAATGAGCTGGGGAGTTTTGAGAAACAGACAGAAGACCTGAGTGGTCAGACGGTGGTGAGCAAAGGCAGAAGACGAGTTATGCAAGGTTGAGCTAGGTTGGAACATACAGGGCCTGTGCGTACAATTAGGAATGCGGACACCTGTCTGAGTGCAGTGCAGTGTCACTGCCAGCCCATCTAGTGATCAACCGAGATGTAGAAATTGGAATCTTGGAATCTCAGCACACAGCACAGGTTAATAGACTGAAAGCAGGAAAATGGAAGTGTCTTTTCTCATTCTTCTTTCTGTCCTTGATCCTTTCCTCCCTTCAGGTTTTTATCAAATTCTTATTACATGTCAGGCACTGTGTCTTGATGAGCAATGGACTAGCCTTCTTATGAAGTTAAAATACATTCATTGGTGTGAGTTAGTACAGGATACCTGTTCAAATCTAATCAAATGCAGGCCCTAATGAAATGGGGTCCTAATCTGTGGGCCCCCATTGCCAACAGCAGTGGGTCTTAATTGCAGATTGTTACACTGAAGACCTTGTTACATGCAAAAATACTAGGATTCCATCCAGATGTATTGAATAAGAATCTTTGAGGATGAGCCTGCCTAGATGTATTTTTAGTATACTGCATAAGTGATGCTGAGAGCTGTGAATGTCCTCTTCTTGAGTCTCTCTCTGGCATACCTGGCATATCTTCTTTGCTCCCCTAAGCTCCCCTTAGTCTTCAGGGATCAGTGCAAAGTCTGTTTCCTCTGTTATCACTCTAACTTATGTGACTTTGCCTAATATTCCTAGTTTTTGTTGTTTTTTAGTTTTAGTTTTGAGATGGAGTCTCGCTCTGCTGTCCAGGGTGGAGTGCAGTGGTGCCATCTCGGCTCACCACAACCTCCGCCTCCCAGGTTCAAGTGATCCTCCCACCTCAGCCTTCTGAGTAGCTGGGATTACAGACACACACCAACACTTTTGGCTAATTTTTGTATTTTTAGTAGAGATAGGGTTTCACCATGTTGCCCAGGCTGGTCTCAAACTCCTGGCCTCATGTAGTCCACCCGCCTTGGCCTCCCAAAGTCCTGGGATTACAGGCGTGAGCCACGGCAGCTGGCTGATATTCCTAGTTGTTAAGCCCTCACCAATCACTCATTCTCAGCTAGAGGTAAGCTCCTTGAGGACTTGAGCTGATTCCTTTTCATTTCATCCTCCTAGTACTTAGCCTACTTTACATGAATTTTTTATATGCAAATGATTATTGCTGCTGATTAAAATAACCTCAATACAGAGAAGCCTGGAAGTGTAAGGATGCTCCTTAACTTTATTTTGGTTCCTTCTGAGATAAGGAGAATGAATCATAACAACAACAACAACAACAACAACAACAATCAACACTGACATTGAAATTGTTAATATGTACTGAACACTTAGCACATGCACATACTAGGTTAACCACACAGGGCAGCTCATAATCTGTTATTCCTCATTACATCCTTACATGCAGTTCCCTGGATTCGATCCTAAGAGGCCCAGCTTGGTGGGAAATGTTCTCAGTAAACTTGGATCCCAGTTCCAACTCATCACTGATTAATAGTATGGTCCCTTGCAATCTCTCCGAGCCTCAGTTTACACATGTGGAAAATGAGATGGTAAACTCTTGCCTTTTCTCTTTTCCAGGGTTGTCATGGAA
The DNA here is from genome assembly GCF_009828535.3 of Hylobates moloch. Lineage (NCBI taxonomy): Eukaryota > Metazoa > Chordata > Mammalia > Primates > Hylobatidae > Hylobates > Hylobates moloch. Next base: position 64,776,221 of record NW_026652292.1, on the reverse strand, counting down.
AGCCAATGAGGGGGTACAGTCAGTGCTGTAAAAACACATGTTAAATGAAGAAGAAGAAAGATAACTCCTGCTTCGGAGGCAACACCAGAATTCCAGAAGCAGCAGACCATTGACTTTTCTGCTCCAGATTTGGACCTTATTCATTTGCAATATTTCCAAGTTGCTGGTTAAATCTGAACTTATCTAAGAAACAGGTAGTAAGCAAAAGAGAATGTGAGTCAAGGTAATATTGGATGCCTGAAAAGCCCAGCAAAGCAAAATTCAATAAGTATTGACCCAAATCTTTCATTTCTAGTTCAGTTTGACAATAACCTTTATTTTTCAATTAATTCAGCCAGAGTTTCCCTGAGTCAAATACCAGGCTGGACTTTGCAGGACCTAGAGCTCAGCCATTGCCTCTGCTCCTATCTTTCCAGCCAGCTTTAGGGGGCTCTTATACTGGAGAGGAGAGATATTGCCCACCCCACGTGGTTGGAGGGAGTATCTTCATTACGCTCCTGCAGCGTGCTGGCTGCCAGCAAATGGCCTCACATTCTGTGGGAAACAGACTTTCTGCCTGGTGCAGCTTTGCCTAAGCACACTGTTCAGGATGTGGCCTGGGAGTCTTCCAAGGAATGGGCCAGTATCATTTGAATGGAGTCAGAAAAACCTGTTAGTCACCTTATCAACAATATCAGAATCACTGTTGTTCGAAAATTGTATTATTGGAGATGACTCCCCTTTGTTTTGTTTTGTCCTATTATTGAAAAAATGATAATGGTCCTGTCCCCAAGAATGTTAATATATAACATATTAATATCATGGAACCAATTTACCAATTAGTTCCTTTTTCTCACAAGAAGGAACTTATGGGCCTTTACAGAATACATTCCAAGCCATGTGTAAGAACCGTTCACTGCACCATTTAATGGAATCCCTGCCACCCCTTTTGTATGGCTGGAACTGAAAGTCAAGGATAGGGAGTAACTCCCTGTGGGTCACACCGTTGGCAGGTGGCAGTGATTTTTTGAGCACATGATTTCATATAAATGTGGCCTTTCTCCTGCTATTCCTCACAGCTCTTCTGAATAAGTGAGAGTATCGTAATAGCGACTGCTCGCATGAGAGGGAGAGGCTGAGATTTAGACCACCTTGAAAAAAAATCCTTTGCAAATACTGAGGCATAGTCACAATGTTTTCTGCAGCATCTTGAAAGTCCTGAATAAAATGTATTATGCTTGTACTAGTTTAAAAACTAGTACCAGTACCCCTACATATTACTCTAACAGATTCTTTGCAGCAAAGCTGATGATAGACTTTCTGCCTACAAGCTACATTAATTGGATGATGCAAAGATTTTATCTGCTAACAAAGAAAATACTGGTTCTTCCTCTGCAGAGAAAGGAGAATACAGGCCTTCCTTACTAGGAAGATCTACAGCTATTAGCTAGCATGGAAAGGAGAATACATGTCTTCCTTACCAGGAAGATCTACAGCTATTAGCTAGCATGGCTCACTATTATCTTAGCTCATTAGTCTTTTTAACCTTTTGCCTTTGCCCTTGACTTGGAGTCATGATGTTGAGTAGAAAGTGAAAAACTTGCCCAGGGGTTCATTTGATTCCGTTGTTGTAGATATTTCATTCTGTCCACTTTTCCTGGGCAGAATGAATAAGCCTGAGTTGCTTTTAATCCCTGTTGCTGTTCTTTGATATTGAAAAACATTCTACTCACAGTCGATCTGCAATCAAAATCCCCAAGCCACTGAGGAGAGATCTAACCAGATTTTTGGTGGCAATTTAACTCCAAGTTGATGCAATCAGTACTCTGCACAGGCAAGTGTGATGCCATTAAAGGCTTTTCCCCCTTTGTAGGTTCACAGACTTAGCTTTTGCAAGCAGTAGAGAGGCATGCAATGTAGAAGCCAATGAGATTATAGCCTCTGAATCAGATTTCATACTTATTAATGCAATCATAGACTTTTGCTCCAGGACTCTTACAAAACCAACTTGACTTCTTCAAACCAATTTGATGCTGAAATGGTCAAAAAGAAAAGTAACATTAAATGTAGGGTGCGCACTCTGCTGTTTTTGCTTACTTTTTTTCTTCCCCCATTCCCCACTTTAAAATACGCTCTTTTGCAGAATACCACTCTAAAGTTACATGGGCATTTGCTTTCCCCCAAAATTCATATATTGAAGCCCTAACCCCCAGCGTGGCTGCATTTGAAGATGGGGTCTCTAAGAAAGTAATTAAGGTTAAATAAGGTCATAAGGTTGGGACACTGATCTAATAGGATTAGTATCTTTATAAGAGGACACATCAGAGTGCTCTCTCTCTCTCTCTCTTTCTCTCCACCCCCTGCCCCGCCCCACCTATACATGCACAGAAGGGAGATCATGTGAGGACACAGTGGGAAGGCAGCCATCAGCCAGCCAGGAAGAGAGCCCTCACCACAAACCAACCATGCTGGTACTCTGGTCTGACTTGCAGCCTCCAGAACTGTGAAAAATAAGTTGTTTAAGCCACCTATTCTGTCATATTTTATAGGAGCCCAAGTTGACTAACACACTGTTAATCCAGGAAATTCTAAATATTTTAAGAAATTTGGTAGAAGTATTAGATGAATTATTCAAAAGTCTTTGGAAATGGGATTAAATAATAAATTAATACTAAGGAGAAAAAGTTGGATCCTCTAGAAATGATTAAATAAAAGATATTTTTTAAGTCTTAAATGAGAACCAGCAGCTTCTGGTCATGTAGTTTCCTTCTTAATAAAAGACTAAATGCTATTCCCCCTCCCCACACACTCCCATGCGCACACTCATATATCTTTTTTGAATAGGTGCCATCTAAGTCTGTTTAAAGGTAGAAATGTTTCTATATAATTGAGATCTAACTAACAATATATTCTAAGTGTTTGAGTGTTGGATCTGGACTACTCTGTTTTACTGAGTTAATGAATTTACTTTTCTTATGGAAGAAAGCAAGAAAATGAGGGGAGAAAAATCTGGGTTTACTTGAAGATAGCACAATAGATTTTAAAAATGACCGGTCAAAAACCATATATTCTAAAGGGCCCAGGACGGCTGGCTTCCTTTCTATTCTTTTCTTTTCCTTGTTTCTTGTTTTAGATATAAAGTAAATTTGTTAAAAGGCAAAGTTGGCCTTTCTCCAACAACAATAATAATATATGCTTTGCTTACTGCTACACCTCTTCCAATAACATGGTGCCTAGCACAGAGTGGGTATGCTATAAATATAAGTGAAATATTTATAAGTGATATATTGATGAAAAAATATTATCAAGGAAAAATCTAGCTGGACTACAAATACATTTAACAGGAAAAATTAAAAAGTGACTTCTGCTTTTATTATTGATCTACAATAAAACTTGAAGTGCAAGAGATTGATATAATATTAAATATTTCAACCATAATCTATATCAAGGTATTTTTTTTTCTCAAAATGATGGTGACTCACAAAAGAAGAAAGTAAAGAAACAGATTATATCTAGGCATTTCTATGTATTTAAATATTCAAAGAACAAAGGGCATTTAATTTTATCCAGATTTAGAATGACATATTCATTATCTCAAAACTCCTTTATATAACAGCAATTCTGCATTCAATTATCACAACGTATGTACTAAAGTTATTACCATACTTATTCTTTCCCTCTGAAATATGAAATTTTACTATCTAGTAATTGATACCTTGACAAGATGTAAATTTTGCTGAAACAAAACTATATGTTCAAAGTCATAAGAAACCATGTAAGGTTGAGAAATATTAAGAGACTGATTGCTTATTATAAATGATTTATATTAATAGAAAGCATAACTTTTCCCATCACCTGACTTTATACCACTTTTGAATAACTGGTCAGAATAATTTCATGCCAGATCTAAAAAATTAATTATTAATTTAATATGACAGCATTCTTAGGATGTGAGGACTCTGAAATTGTCTAACTTATTGTCTTGGTTTGTTTAGGCTGCTATAATAAAATACTTTTGAATAAGTAATTTATGAACAACAGAATTTATTGCTCATAGTTCTGGAGGCTGGAAAGTCTAAGATCAAGTGCTGGGAGATTCTGTGTCTGGTAAGGACCTGTTGCTCATAGATGACACCGTCTTGCTGTGTCTTCCCATGGTGGAGTGGCTGAATAAGCTCCCCCAGTCCTCTTTTAATAAGGGTACTAATCCCATTTATGAGAATGGAGCCCTCATGACTTAGTCACTTCTCAAAGCCCTCACCTCTTAATACCATCATCTTGAGAATTAAAGTTTGAAAATATGAATTTTGGAGGGACACAAACATCCAGATCATAGCACTTGCTAAGGTTTCATAATGAGTCTGCATTTGAATCTTTGTCTGTTTGACTCAACTGTCTTCCCTTGCAGTCAAGTGTGAGTTACCTGTTCCTCCTCTATTATCTACTCTAAGGGCTTCTGCGTCTCTCTTCAGGGAACCTCATAGTGGCTTAGTCACTAATTGCACATTTACCTTTTTGTAGTATCTATCTGTTTGACTTCATAATGACTAAAAGCAACTTGAGACTTCTATATGGTTGGAACCCAGCACAGTGCATAATAAATATTCAATAAATGGACCGGGTGCAGTGGCTCACACCTGTAATCCCAGCACTTCGGTATAAGCCTCCAAAGTGAGGTGGGCAGATCACTTGAGCTCAGGAGTTTGAGACTAGCCTGGGTAACATGGTGAAATCCAATCTCTACTAAATATACAAAAATTAGCCTGGCATGATGGTGGACATCTGTGGTCCCGGCTACTTGAGAGGCTGAGGCAGGAGGATTGGTTGAGCCCAGGAGGCAGAGGTTGCAGTGAGCTGAGATCGCACTCCATCTTGGGTGACAGAGTGAGACTCCACCTCAAAAATAAATAAATATTCAATAAATATATTGTAACTTACTGAATGAATGAATGAATGCTGTTAGTAAGGGCCATCTCTGCATTTTACAGACACACATGCTCATTCTCACCTTATCAGTGTTCCCCCAAACTCAAGAACTCTTCTCCATGAAGAGCTATGAAAGGAGAGTCATTATCAAAAATGGACGAGCCCTGATTCTTCTTCTTCTCCTAGAAATGTAATTTAGCCTTTGCCCTACTGAGAGTGTGCCATGTAGGTTAGCAAGTAGAGTCATGGGGAACACTTCCCTGTGTTTTTCTCAAGAAACAGGTATCCTTTCTGTGCAGGATTTTTTAAAAAGGCATTGTGCAAGAATCACAAGTTATCCCCATTTCCAAGCTATGAGCATATGCATTCCAGATGATGTATGTCTCAGAGCAAAGTTATCTTTAAGAATAAGTATTACCTCAAGTGAACACAAGAGCTCACGATCAAAAATGATGGCAAGAAACCTGGAGAAGCTCAAAGTAATAAACAGAGTTCACAATCCAAAAGCAAGCACACCTTCTAAGGTGTTCAGAATCAACTTCTTAGTATCCTGTATGAAAGAAACATGTTATTTTCGTAGAGGAGAGTTGGAAAGATTTCTTAAAATCCTGGGTCTCACTCAGCCTGAGACCATGAAATCAATGTGGTTTTGTGCAAAGTGAACATTACATTAGTGTTTGTTGATGGAATAATTGAAATGTTAAAGTCAAATCAATAGACAGTTATTTAAGGTATATCAAGTACTCTGCAGGGTGTAGAGATGATTAAAATAACAAATAATTTATAGTCCACCTTAGTCAAGAAGGTATAATCATCATGATAATGTAAATAAATGGATCAAGGTATAATGAAACAACAACAACAAGAGTGCCACAAGACATTACAAAATAATCTGCCAAGCGGGTCAGGCGGCAACTGATTATAGGATACATGAGGCATTCATACAACTCTGATAGCTTCATGCCCATACTTCTGGCAGATGTCACTAATTAGTCACAGGGCTTTATCCTTCTGGGCCCAGGCGCATCCTCAAAATCTTTCTCAATTTTGTGATTTTGGCAGCCAATTAGCTACAGCTGGCTGGCAAGATAAAGTCTATTTGTCATCCCTGCCTTATGCTATTCCTCACAAGCCATGGTTTGGGTCGTGTAATCCTATTATGTGCCACCCTCTTCGATTTCTGGGAAATGATCTGAATTGACTCATCTTTTTCAACCTCCGTCTTCAGGGTCATCTTTTATTGCAGAGACTGGAAAGTGAAACACTACTTTCAATCCCTTTGCAGGTAGTATTCTGGATTTCAGCTCCACTTGAATTTGGCATGGAGGGGAGAGAGGCAGGCCCAGGGTAGAGGAAGCATGGTTCTGTGATTGTAACTCCCGGGGATGGAGGGTTCTCGTATTGCAGTGGCAGCTTCCTTGAGCATGGCAGAGGTCTGGTGACTGGGGGTTGTTACTAGAAGCCTCACCTGCAGCCTATTCATCCAGCCCTTCTGACTAGCTTCTATGCCACTTAAACTGTGGTAATACAACCCTTTCTTAAACACGGCAAAATGTGTCTACTGTCTGTAACTAAGTCCTAATAAATATAGCCTTTGTCCCTCAAACAGCTATTAATATGAAGTCTTCCCAGAACAGAGTACAGTGGGTCTCTACTTTCCTCTTATCTAGAAACTAGGTATCTGTGAACAAACACTGACACCCTGTTAAGTATTGGAAGCCTCCAATCATCAATTCTGCAACCAACAGTCTGCCCTTGTGTGGTTCCCTCATGCCCTCTGAGTCTCAGGTTCCTCATCTGTCAAATGAAGGGATTGGTTCTGATTAATGCTGGGGCCACTTCTATCTTGAGCACTCTTTCAACTAGATAAAATGATTTTCCAACAAGTCCCATTCAATCCAAAATATTGAAAAATCTACTTATCATCTTCTAAGAAACTTTCTTGAATAGAGTGAAAAAAATTTTTGAGTAGACATAATTGATTACCTGACAGAGGTAAGTTGAAGCTATTTCTGAGATAGAAACCTTACAGTTTTAAAAAACTTTAGGTATTCCAATTTCATTTCCTAGATCTGGAAACTGGACGAATTATTTGCCTAAATTCACACATCTATGGGATGGCATTCAGTTCTTTTAGTTCCATATTAAGCAATATCCTCCTTTTATTATTTCAATTTTACTTCAGAGCAAATGGGAAAGTTATACTGCTTATTATTGGAATGGAATAAAGAAGGTAAATGGCAATTTACATTATTTCTCAGCAATGCTCATTAGTTATGTGACCAGCCCTTGTACCAAGCCTTCTTGTGTATTTTTTTTTTTTTTTTGAGATGGAGTCTTGCTCTGTTGCCCAGGCTGGAGTGCAGTGGTGCGATCTCGGCTCACTGCAAGCTCCGCCTCCCGGGTTCACGCCATTCTCCTGCCTCAGCCTCTGCAAGTAGCTGGGACTACAGGTGCCCGCCACCACGCCCGGCTAATTTTTTGTATTTTTTTAGTAGAGACGGGGTTTCACCGTGGTCTCGATCTCCTGACCTCCTGATCTGCCCGCCTCGGCCTCCCAAAGTGCTGGGATTACAAGCGTGAGCCACCGCGCCTGGCCCTTGTGTATTCTTGACACTTACTGACCTTCTAACGCCTAATACTTCACACCTATGTGTGATTTTCTAAATTTGATTAGACCTTTTTTTGACAGGGATCTGTCTTTCACTCTTAGGAATCCTCTATGTGCCTTACATTATATGGGCATTCAATAAATGTTTACCAGTATTCAATTGAATTACCCTTAGGAGAAAATAAACTTTCACCTCTGTAAGAAATCAGATGTATAAAAATGCATAATGTTTTTTAAAAGTTTTCTCTTGGGAGGCCGAGGCAGGTGGATCACAAGGTCAGGAGATCGAGACCATCCTGGCTAACACAGTGAAATCCCGTCTCTATTAAAAATATAAAAAAATTAGCTGGGCGTGGTGGTGGGTGCCTGTGGTCCCAGCTACTTGGGAGGCTGAGGCAGGATAATGGCATAAACCCGGGACGTGGAGCTTGCAGTGAGCCGAGATTGTGCCACTGAACTCCAGGCTGGGTGACAGTGTGAGACTCCCTCTCAAAAAAAAAAAAAAAAAGTTTTCTCTAGCTTTATTATTATTACATAGTTATGGCTTTATTTGTTTCTTGCCACTTTATTTAAGGTGATGTTCAAAAATGTACTCACTGCAGAAGAATAAAACAATAGATTGAGAGTGGAATCTAAGCAAGAAAATAAAAGCAATTTAAAGAAATGTATTCTAAACCTTTTTATGATTAATCAATATGGTTTTTAAATTTGAATTTAAGCATTCAAATTATAAGATGCTAGACAGGATAGTTTTTAATAGAACTGAATAGAATAATATGGTGAAAAGAACATGTATCAGAAGTTAGAATAACACAAATAACTGCTAGCATTTGCATAGCATCTATTATATCAAAACATTTTTATATAAATTTCACTTAGCCCCACAATTCTGATGTATATAGTTTGATTAGTAGTGTTACATTTTTTAAAGAAAGAACATTAATGAGAAAGAAGACAAGAAAAAAGAAAGAATAGAAAAACAAAGAAAAAAATGGAAGAAAAGAATAAAGGGAGAGAAGAAAAATAGATTTACTGGGGCTAAATAACTAAACTGGGGCTAAATGCTAAATCACTCAGCATAACAGATGCATGAAGTAAAAGACCAAGAACTGGTACCTCGGTTTTCTTTCTTCAGATTCCACATTCTTCCTTCTATACCACAGTGACCATCTTGAGAGCGAGGGTTCTATCTAGTTCCTGTCACTGACACCACTGTTGATTTATAATCATATTAATATAGCTTATTGAATTGTTACGATTAGCAATGTGTGCTTGAGTCAGACACACTATACTCATTATCTCTGGTCTTAACTGCATAATGTATGATCCCATTTTATAGTCCCGGAAACTAAGGTTCAGAGAGGTTAAGTAAAGGGTCCAAGGCATACAGCTTGTAAGTAGCTGATCAGGAATTTAAGCCTAAGATCTTATATCTAGTATATGGCAGAGAGATATTATTTCATTCCAGGTTTGCTTGGCTTCAAAGCCTATGTCCTGCTGCTAGTCTGTAGCCTCCTCACCAACCAACCATATGACCTGGAACGAGCTGTTTACGCTCATTCATTTCAGTGCCCATGACCTTCAGATATGGGATAAAGAGCTGTGCCTTATCGGCCATGAATGCGGTCAAATAAGGAGAGGCATATGGAAGTCATTTTGGATACTATTATAGTTATTTTAAGTACACTAATCACACTGTATATTAAGAACATTAATAATTGTAATTTAATCACCAAACTGATAAAATATAGAATTATCTAAAAATAATGGTATAATTTGCATATGTTATAGGAGATATCTTTGGCTCTTCTCATGGTATCCTCTGCTTTCTGGCCTCACATCCCTTCAGAGGTGCAGGCTTGATAGAGCAAAACACAGAAGGCAGGTGTTTGGCCTGGAGCCCTCTTAAGAGACACTTGTGAAATGAGTCTTAATTCCATCTTCTCAGAAAATGATTCAAATCATCGAGCCAGGCAAGGATTACATTTGTACATTTTGTTAACCTTGATATGAATTGCTACTACCTGGGTCTCTTGTTTCCTTAGTAACCTTCCTCAATAGGCATTCATAGGAAAGTTTCTTATCAGAAGTGTTATAGAAAGGACTCCTGTGAAATTCACCAGACTGAGGAGATTGACTTTTATGGCTCAGAGGATGTGGTAGGCAAAGTCCCTAATGGCCAGTGAAGTTCCTCTTTCGGAGAACACAAATCCAAAGCGAATTCTGCAAAATCTACCACTGTACTTACTTCTTCATCTGGAAATGGGGTGCTTAATGGATAAATGCATGGAAAAGTCAGACTTCGACTAAAGTCAAAGGGCAATAGAAACCCTTTGCATACTTTCTAACGACTTCAAGCTGTGGAGTGAGTTTGGAAAGTTACAGATTCCTCTGGAGGGTAACATAAGTACAGGCTTTTTTTTTCCTATTTCTTTATAATAAAAATTGATGAAGAGGAACACGTAAAGTGTGGTTTCCCTTTAGGCAGAGTTCAGTGGAAGTAGAATTACACATAGTAGAACTTTCAACTAAACTTAGAGAGAAACAGAGACTTTTAGGCCAATCATTTTCCTAAATGTCACTGATTTTGTGGGAGTAAATAATAGCATCTCTCCTAGGCGTTTGCTACAGAACCACTTAAAGAGCTCTACTATTTGGGAGATATGCAAACCTCTAAAATAATCTAAGCTAATTAGAAAATATCTGTAGCTGACAAGAAGCTTTGTATCTCTGACATCAAACTGTGCCTGAAAGAGATGTGTTGGTTTTCACCAGCATGAATACCAGGAGTGGCAGGCACCTTCTTACCAGGAGAGCAAACTGATGGACATGCACAGCCTATGAAAAAATTGACATCGCTGAGTACAGTGCTGGGGATTAATCCTTTACAGCTGTGGGATGTCAAGCAAAATTGAAACCCAACCATTGTGGAGTGTGTTGGAATCAGGGAGTGTATACAAATCTCTAAATTATTACTTTGGCCAGTTGGAAAAGGTTCCATTTACTGCCTGCTGGAGAAGGTTTAGTCGGTAACACTGAAGAGGGAAGGAAGATTGAAAATAAGGTATTTTTCATGTGTACTAAGGCCGCTATCCAAGAGTAGCGTAAGAGAGGATAGTCACAGGCCAAATGGGTGACATTGTTTACCTCTTGGCCCCTGACTACAGGTAGCCAAACTAAATGCCTGTACTTTAAAATAGTTGCCTTTAGCAGCATGTGTTTACTGTCTTCTGTTATTACAATTGCTACCCTATAATGTACTTAGACAGCATTCAACTTGCTATGGTTTCAGGCAGTGACACAGGTTTAAGGCTTGGCCCCAAAATGGTGAAATTGTATCTGCAAGAAAGGGTATGGATGAGAATTGTTGAAAGCTAGTATATGCTAATTCACAGAGGAGACTGATTATTAAAATTCTCCCTCCTTCTATCCTAGGTATTCTTCTTCTTTTTCTACTTGGAAAACTTTTAATCATCCCTAAAATCTCATGACACACACTATCTCTCTCTGATGCTTTCCCCAGCTCCAGTAAACAGTTAGTTGCTATATCTTTTGTTTTAATTACACCACTGTCATCACGTTTTGTGAGGTTTCTGTTTGTGTGTCTCTGTTCCCACCTTGAACCCTTCAGCACAGAAACCTTATTTTTAACAGAGTTCAATGTGGTTGTTAATAATGAGCTCTGCAAGGAGACTACTTATGCTCAAACCCTGATTTCACAGCTGTGTAACCTTGGGTGCAATCCTAACATAATCTGTAAGACGAGGAAAATGGGAATATCCACTTCTTTGAGTTATTGTAAGGATTAAACAAGATAATAAAATACAAAGTGCTTTGAAAAGCACCAAGCACCAGGCTCAGTTAAGTGTTTGCCATTATTTCATTTTTAATGTCACCATTGTCTGGCTTAATATCAGGCATAGATAGACTGTGCATAAAAAATAAGAAAAGTTCCATAACAAACAAATACGTCTACAGTGTTTATTTTTTGTATATTTCTTTCTTAGTTCTTCAGACAGTTAGGATGAAATGAGGAGCACATATGATAAAAGCATGTGTCCAGGGACTGAGTTTGAATGCCTCCTTATCCCAAATTGGAGTGTCTTCAATAAGCCTCCCCTTATTTTCTTAAAGTATTTTATAGGGAGTCAAAAGTATTTGTAAGCATGCTTACGCCCTCCAGAGTTTTTACAAAAGAATTCGAGCAAGAAGAGGTGGATATGGTTGGCCAGGTTTCTATTAAATGACTTTCTTCAGAAGCACTTTGACAAAATTAGGCACAGCCTGGAAAGCAGCAAAAAATCTGTTGTTTCTCATTTGCTGAAAACGCCATTAGCTGCCTCTTCTCACCTTCTGCTCACGGACACTTGGCTCTTGTTCCTGCTCTGCCCCCTGTGCCCAGTCTGGCAGAGAATGCACCAGAAAATATTTCTCTACATGCACAGGGAGTGGGAACTCACACAAGGAAGTTTGCAAGGAATGGAAATCTCTGCAAGGCAATCCCCTCGTCCTGAGAAGGACCCCGTTTAGCAGGGGCGACCATCCATTAAATTCTGACGAAAACATACTCATGCATTCAATAAATATGGAGCACCTACAAAGTGCTGGTGTTTTAGGTGCTAGGAATCCATTAGTGAACCAGAAATGAAAACAACAACTAAATGGATGTTAAACAAAATCAGTCTATTAGAAGGTAATGAGGTACTATTAAGAAAGAAGAAAGGGAGTCAGATGGTCCTGTAAGAAGGGGCAAGAGATGTGCAGTTTTAAATGGAAAGATCAAGGAAGTCTCCAATAAGACACTGGAGACTGATCATGAGTAGGAGGCACTTATATCAGAGGTTTTGCAGTTTCGAAAATGCATTCTGCACTTTGGTGTAACTTATTTCACAAATGAGGGATGCTCTTAAATATTTGCTTATTTAATAACTTTCTGAATACTGAGGGATATTTTCCTATTGCTTTTCCACTTCATAATTAAATATGAATTCCTTGGACAAAAACAAAAGGCCTAAGGAAAAGGAACATAGAACTTAAGAGCTCAGTAAAAAATAAGTTTATTTCTTCTATCTTTTCAGAAATAATATGCAAGGCAAATCACAAAATGTGAAAGAACAAATTATTTTTATTTTTGGATTACTTAACAAAGGAAAAAAATTCTCTGGTAGGTAGCTCAAATAAAAAAAATCCTGAATTAAAAAGCTATCTAACTTTATCCAGCCACCATCCTAATGTTCTATCACAGATCATGCCTCTGTGCAAAAAGGCCTGATTTCTGAGAGTTTAAAAGAATCTTATGGTTTTGAGAAATGAATACACTGATCTCTTGCGAAGAATGAAAAAGCCCCAAAACTCAGCAGAGGCAACAATTCAAACTACCACAGGAAATGAAAAAGAGTGTGCATTTGGAACATACACAGAGTTTTTTTAAAAAAAGAAAAGGAAATTGATATAGATAACTCAATTTCCATTAGTGTTTCATAAATTTAAATTGCCTTGTGATCAACTGGTTGCTTGTATAAACTACAAAGTGCTGGTGTGGTCCCAAGATGAGAATGTAAAAGTAGAACCAGAAAAATTAACATAGGAATCAATTACCCTGAAAATTCTGATCTCAGAGATCCCTGGACAGAAAACAGTGGTCCCTGGAATGTCATAAAAGGAAATAGACAAAATATCCATATCCACTTCTATATAAAGAGATATTAATGCACTCTACACACAACTTGGGAATATCTGCACATACTTTGATTAGAAGTGACTTTATAATGAACAATGCTCATGTGCATTAATTCATAATACTAACACTTTTTATTGGAGATTGTCAAGAGGTCAGTGATAGCCAAAGGCACCCTTTTCTCCCACCCCTTCAGTTTCCATGACTACGTATCTTTCCTAAACCGCCCTGGCATCACTTGACTCACTTTCTTCCTCCTTGGGGAGGAATGAGTTTTCTGATGGGTAAATTTAGGAAGGATAAATTTCCTGCTGTGCTCAATTTCTTTCCTGCTTTGCTCAATTTCTCCTCTTTGTCCTTCTGGGAGCAAATTGCCAAAGAAGAAGAATTCTCCTCTGCTTCCAAGCCTAAGTGTCCCCTGGGCAGGACCACTCTCCTCTGCACTCTGAACTGGGGATCCATCCCCATCAGCATCAATCCTGACACCTAATTGCACACAGCGAATTTTGTGTCTGTCAGCATCACTCCTGACTGAGAAGCTGAGTCTGCCTAATTGTGGACCTAACTTGCAGGTTCTTGTGCTTCTTGCACTAAGCAAAGCCTCCCACGTGGCTTCCATCATTAACAGAGACCTTTTCTCCTCATTGCCCATGTTTCTGTTTTAGTCCTTATTTGTACAGAACTGAGTAGGGGTAAAGGTGATGTTATTTATTGGCTCTCTCTGAGGGACCCTGATAGTCAGAACAAGAGATGTTGTCAGGTGTACATACAGACATCACAGTACTAACATTGGGCATGGATGGAAGCATTAAAACCAACAAGCCAGGTTTGTCTATCCCATTTACTTCAAAAACACACCTTAAATTTTTACTTATCATTTTGTTCATTTGAAAGTAAATTTAAAAAACATAAAAATGTATACCATCAAATGACATGTTGCAGCATTGAAAAATATGTGAAGAAAAATGTATAGATGAGTGATAACAGGATTTACAACTCAGTGACAATCTCAGCTTTAGGACATTTAAATTGTGAAATCTCTAAAAGCCCTAAAGTATTCAACTCGTCTTTTATCCATTTGAGTTGGGCTTATGATAAAGTATAAACATCTAGTTAGAATATTTTGACAGAAGAATATTGGCGAGTCACTCAATTTCTCTAACCTTCGCTTTGTCTGTAAAACGGGGATAAAAAATTCTTTCTCTTCTCTTAAGTTTTACAAAGGTGAAATGGAAGCACATGTGGTGATTTCCAAATAGGCCAGGCATGGTGGCTCACATTTGTAATCCCAGCACTTTGGGAGGCAAGGCAGGCAGATCACTTGAGGTCAGGGGTTCGAGACAAGCCTGGCCAACATGGTGAAATCCCGACTCTAATAAAAATACAAAAAAGATTAGCTGGGCATGGTGAGGCATGAGAATTCCTTGAACCCGGGAGCCAGAGGTTGCAGTGAGCCGAAATTGCACCACTGCACTCCAGCCTGGGCGACAGAGCGAGACTCCATCTCAAAAAACAAAAAACAACAACAAAAGAAAGTATAAATAATAAAATAACACATTATTACAAATGATCATCCCTTTTGTGAACTATTATTATTCCTATTATATGAACACTTTTTTTTACTCACGGAGTCATCTAACTCTGCTATATGTATTTCTTCAAGTTAAACAACAATGATTTATTAATGAACTCCTACATGCTCGTAGGAAACGTGCTACGTGTACTATGGATTAAAAAAAAGTAATGCATGTTTCCCACATTCAAGAAGCTTTTATTTAAGAGAAGAGATGCAATAAACACAGTAGAAACTAAGTAAAAAGAAATTAGGAGAGTGGATTTTGTGCAGTAAAAGTCATTAAGAGGAGGTTAAAAAAAAAGAGGGCACTAGACGTGATTTTAAGGATAACTGAGCTCAGAAGGATGCAGGAGAGCAGGCTGGTGATTTCAGGGGAGGCAAATAAGTGGGAAATATTAGACAAGAATGAGCATGGTGAGAGTGCTGGAGCAGAGGGGCAAGTTGATTCTCTACCTTCTGTTTAACAGCTCATTGAGCTTTGTTCGATTTCATCAAGGTAAAAAAGAAAAAAGAAAAAAGATGGGTGCCAGCCTCTCCACATGGTGTTTGGTTAGATGTGGCAAAAGTGTGGTTTTTAAAATCTATGTAAAGAACTCTATGAATTTCCAACTTATTATACTCTAAGTATAAAAATAGTTGAATATCGATGATTATACACTACAAAAGAATTGCCATTTATGGGCTTTATTAATGTTCTAGAACCTATAAGTATTTTACAGACTTATACATGTGAGGTCCTCAGCCCTTAACACAACCCTGTGAAAATCGGTTGCTGTTTTACATAGAGAAGCTTGAGTTTCAGGAAAATGGAATCACTCGTGAGAGAACACAGAATGTGTAAATTGTGGAACAAGAATTCAAACCCACATCTGACTTACAGGCTTGCCCACAATGCAGTCAACCCCTGACCATAGTATCCATTGATGGGGGTGGAAATTAGATTTTGACGTGAAGTTAAAAACATAGTTAAAGTTTGTGGTTCAAATATTTAATCATTCTGGGAGCATCAATCTTTATGGGCGCAATCCCTATTCTCTTTAGAGAAGAAAGATATTACTGTGGCAACATTCAAAGAAAGTGCACTTCAGCCTGAAGCTCAGCAAGATCATCTTTTTTGCGAGGGAGGTGGTAATTAACTGAGTACCCTGGCCTTCATCCACTTTTCTGATGATTTCCCCAGCTACTCAGGGTTAAGCTTCTGTCACAAAAATTATCCTGAGCCATTTGTTTAGCCTGTTTGATGTTCACTACATTTATTTTCCTTTGGCAGCAGCAGCATTGTGAATGTTGACTATATTTAACGTGCTTAGCTGTACCAGGGAAATAATCATCTTTGGCTTACTTAAAATATCTAATTTTCTTGGCCTTTGAAGAAAATCTAGAGCTAATATGGAGTAATTGGTGATGAGATAGGACAGATCCAAGTGCAATTTCAAGGCTCCTAATTTTCACCTACAGAGTAAGATTTCTTTATTATGTTAGAAAATGTTTTGGAGAGATTTTTTCAATTAGGAGGCACATTAAACAAATATTGGCTAGTAGTGTACAGGTTCAGGAAGAAGGGTATATCTCTTAATTGCTTACTTTCTTTCAAGACAAACTTTAAATGATTCTATTTAACCAAAGAGAAGATGGAGAGAAGGCAACATAAGAATGTAATTAAGTTTAACTTTTAACCTTCTGCTTGGGATTTGCCTCTATTCTTTCCCACCATAGTTAAGTGTGAAGATAGTCCCCATCCATCTTTAGAAGCAGCCTCAAAAAGAAGCAAAGGAAGGAAAGAATAAATGGAAGTATTCACTGTCTATCCTATGTTCCTGCCAATATCTGAGAGTGGCCTCAAAATAATACCCTTGCTGTCTCAGAGCCCATATTGCTTTTGATACACTAGCAGTATTTCTGTGGTTTTCATGTAACACATAAGCCAAGTCCATGATTGAAGACCATGGCACCATAAGGAAATCTCACCACTGACACCATTTATAATGAAACAAATGGGTTTTCTAAGAGGAGGTAACTCATGGTATAACTGTCGTGGTACAAGGTCTCAAGCCAGCCCTTCCCACTTAAAAAATTTCCCTCCACTTCCAATCTTAGCAATTTTACAAAGAAACTGGCCAACTTTCCTTAAATAATTATTCCAGGACTTAAGTTGTGCCCTAAAGAATAGACATATTCAGGTCTCTCTGGAGTATGGAGAATGAGAAGATTTGTTTTCATGGAAAAATTTCTCCACTCATTTTAGATAGCCATTGGCAAGAATAGTTCCTATTATCGTAAAATGTGTGTATTTGAAATATATTAGCTAGGCAGGTCAACTCTGAACTTTACAAAGATTTTGCAACTATAGAATTTCTTTGCTGATTTTGTGTTTTTCCTTAAATATAGCCATAAATGCTGAGCTATATGTTAGTTTTATTGTTGATGCATTGTAGAAGGGAGATACAATAATACTGAGGCTAACTTAGTATTTTGAGCTTTAAACTTTTAGTCTAAAATCTCATCTGTGCAAATTCTTAATGAGGTACATTTCAAAGAGAGCTTTAGCTATATAACCTCTGTTGTCATGAAGAAATGCATTTGGCTAATTTCCTCTGTGTCTCCTTGAAACTTTACAATAACAAGAAAAAGTTAACTCTGACTTTTCGCTCAAGTAATGTTTAGAAGTTTCTGCTAATTCCAACCTCAATGCATCAGAGATATTTAGGGATTGCTGAATATTGTGAAGACAGATGTAGGATTTGGATATTTGTTCAGGTGCCTCAGTCTTTTAATTATTTTGTCATTATGCATTTTCCCCTGTAATTTGTTTAAATTTGGAATCACATCACCAATTACTTCATTGCTGTCTGGTCTTCAATATTCTCTTGTTTAGAGAATTTCTGTGACAGGCCATTAATAACTATGCATTTTCTGACATATAAAGTCACATATCCTTAATTATGTTCAATTAGCTGTCTGGGAAAAGTACTTGATTCTAAATGTACTATCCTGATCTTACTAATCCAGGTACCTTAGAGTATGTCTTCACTTACCATAGAGATTTAGAAAATAAAAAAGAACCCTTAGTACTAAAAGTAAGATTAACATAGAAAAAACTTGAGCTCTAACTTCAGAAGACTGTGGTTGATTCCAATTCTACTGATTGCTAGTTCATAATGTAAAGTTACTTAGCAAATTTGAAGAAATTTCCTTATCTATAAAAATGGAAAATACCTATGGACTATCTCATGTATAACAGAACTAAGCTTATTATAACTTACAAGAGATAAATACTCAAAATCAGCACAAGGAAAATTATGTTTTTGGCAACTCTATTCACAATGTTTGGGATTCTTCATACTAATAGTTATGTATGAAGAAGGCATACTAAAGTAACCATTAGAAAATCTGGGTTACAATACTAGGCACTGTTAATGAGTGCTTACCATTTAATGAGTATTAGATATGTGGTTTGTCTCAAAATTATTCTGTGTCTCAGAAGCACTCTGTGAAGTTGGTATTATGATGATTTTCATCTTATGGGCAGGAGAACTGAGGTTCAGAGAGGTTTGGTGATTTGCATAGGACCACAGCCAGCAGCATTTCTGGAAAAATTTGACCTGTCTATCTTCAAAGCTCAGTGTTTCCTAACCTTAGTACCATTCTGCTTCTACAACTAAGTTCTAGTATTAAGTTACAAAAGGACCCTGGGCAACTCATTACTTTATCATGACCTATATCTTGGGGAAGTTTGAATGAGCTTTTATGTCTTCTTGCTCAAAATATGTATGATTATTGGTCTTAAACTTTGTCACATGAACAAGATACCCCACACATTTACTTGAGATGAACATGGGCATGCCTCTTATGAAAGAGGCTTCTTTCATAAGAGTAATCTCTCTCAACACAACAAATGGAAGAACATTCCATGCTCATGGATAGGAAGAATCAATATCATGAAAATGGCCATACTGCCCAAGGTAATTTATAGATTCAATGCAATCCCCATCAAGCTACCAATGACTTTCTTCACAGAATTGGAAAAAACTACTTTAAAGTTCATATGGAACCAAAAAAGAGCCTGCACAGCCAAGACAATCCTAAGCAAAAAGAGCAAAGCTGGAGGCATCATGCTACCTGACTTCAAACTATACTACAAGGCTACAGTAACCAAAACAGCAGGGTTCTTGTACCAAAATACATATATAGACCAATGGAACAGAACAGAGCCCTCAGAAATAACACCACACATCTACCACCATCTGATCTTTGACAAACCTGACAAAAACAAGCAATGGGGAAGGGATTCCCTATTTCATAAATGGTGCTGGGAAAACTGGCTAGCCATATGTAGAAAGCTGAAACTGGATCTCTTCCTTACACTCTATACAAAAATTAACTCAAGATGGATTAAAGACTTAAATGTAAGACCTAAAACCATAAAAAACCTACAAGAAACCCTAGAATATCATTCAGGACATAGGCATGGGCAAAGACTTCATGACTAACACACCAAAATCAATGGCAACAAAAGCCACAATAGACAAATGGGATCTAATTAAAGAATTTCTGTAGAGCAAAAGAAACTATCGTCAGAGTGAATAGGCAACCTACAGAATGGGGAAAAATTTTTGCAATCTACCCATCTGACAAAGGGCTAATATCCAGAATCTAGAAAGAACTTAAACAAATTTACAAGAAAAAAAGACCCCATCAAAAAGTGGGCAAAGGTTATGAACAGACACTTCTCAAAAGAAGACATTTATGCAGCCAACAGACACATGAAAAAATGCTCATCATCACTGGTCATCAGAGAAATGCAAATCAAAACCACAATGAGATACCATCTCACACCAGTTAGAATGGCGATCATTAAAAAGTCAGGAAACAACAGATGCTGGAGAGAATGTGGAGAAATAAGAATGCTTTTACACTGTTGGTGAGAGTGTAAATTAGCTCAACCATTGTGGAAGACAATGTGGCGATTCCTCAGGGGTCTAGAACCAGAAATACCATTTGACCCAATGATCCCATTACTGGGTATATACCTAAAGGATTATAAATCATGCTATTATAAAGACACATGGACACATATGTTTATTGCAGCACTGTTCACAACAGCAAAGACTTGGAACCAACCCAAATGTCCATCAATGATAGACTGGATTAAGAAAATGTGGCACATATACACCATGGAATACTATGCAGCCATAAAAAAGGATGAGTTCATGTCCTTTGCAGGGACATGGATGAAGCTGGAAACCATCATTCTCAGCAAACTATCACAAGGACAGAAAACCAAACACTACATGTTCTCACTCATAGGTGGGGGTTGAACAATGAGAACACATGGACACAGGGTGGGGAACATCACACACCAGGGCCTGTCAAGGGGTGGGGGGCTGGGGGAGGGATAGTATTAGGATAAATATCTAATGTAAAAGACGAGTTAATGGGTGCAGCAAATCAACATGGCACGTGTATACCTATGTAACAAACCTGCACGTTGTGCACATGTACCCTAGAACTTAAAGTATAATAAAAAATAAAAATAAAAGTGAATAGAGATATCACTCTCTCTACTGCCTCCCTGCTATTTAAATTCATCTAAGTAAACTATGTCTACTACTAAGTCTCAGGAAATATTTATTTGAATATGCATAGCAATAATTTTATGCATGCCAATTTTCCTCCTAAATACATGGAGAAAAAAACAGAAAATAAAAAAATGAAAATATTATCAGCAGTTAATCTTACAATGGTGGGACTGGGGGTATTTTCCTCATGTTTCTTTCTTTTCTACTTATACATTTTCCTCAATGATTGTTTATCACCTTTGTAGTAGAAAATCATATACATCCCCAACACTCAGGCTTCGTTTCCAATAATTTTCAGTGCTTTGATGTTTTCAAATTTAAATTTAGTTTTGTAATTTATGAATGCATGTATATATAAAGGCTTACAAATTGTGTTTGGTTATACCTCAACTCTATGGTTCTCAATGAGGGTTGGGGGAATGTTCTCACCTACCCTGCACCCACTGGACATTTGGCAGTGCCTCGAAACAACTCCCGGAAAGGTGCTGTTGGCATTTAATTGGTAGAGACTAGGGATGCTGTCAATCATCCTATAGTGCAGAACACAGCACACAACTCAAAGAATTATCTAGCCCCAAGTGTTCATAGTGCCAAGGCTGAGAATCCCCACCTAAATCAAAATGTTTAAAAATTATTAATATATTAATTCAAGCCTGTTGTGCAAATTCTGAGTAGCCTATTGTACTACCAGAGCCTCTGAATAAACTTGCCTGTCCATGATCTACCTAACAGTTTACTCACTTCCACAGGGCATTGAGGATAGAAGATTAGTGCTCCACCTACATGGTGCTTGAAATTTAGCAAAAGAGAAAGACACAGACATCAAGAGTTTAATGCAGTTTGAAGTGCTATGAAACGGGCACTTGATCTAACTAGGTAGTTCAAAGGAGGCTTTCTGGAAAAAATGCCTCCTAAGCTGAGCTTAAAGGATAAGAAGGAGTTAATCAGAATCATGTGAACACCTGAGAGATGTGTTCCAGAAGGAGGAGTGTTCATACTTCAAAGAAAGGCATGAAGATGAAACAGTTGAGAGTGTTTGGAAAACGATGGGGAGTTTGCTAGCACTAGAGCCTAAGATAGGCACAGAAGAAAGGGAAAAGGAGCCATAGAAGTTTCAGAGCCAGAGCCTCTTTTTTTCTGCCTGAGAAAGTCAAAGTATACTTATCAGTATGAGGATGAGGTTGAGATAAGACAAGTATGTTGATTTAAAAAGCATGTTGATTTAAAAGGACAAGTATATTGATTTAAAAGGACAATCTATTAAAGATGCAATTGAAGAATCCGCTAATACAGACATACCTCAAAGATAATGTGGGTTCTGTTCCAGACCACTACAATAAAACAAATATCACAATCAAGCAAATCATACTTTTTTTTGGTTTTCCTGTGAATATAAATGTTTACACAATACTGTAGTCTAAAGTGTGCAATAGCATTATGTCTAAAAAACAACATGCAAACTGTAATTTAAAAATACTTTACTGTTAAAAATTGCTAATAATCATTTGATTCTTCAGCAATCTTGCAAAAAATTAGCAAGTATAATATTTTTGCTGGTAGAACTGGCCTTAATGTTGTTGGCTGCTGACTGATCAAGGTGATAGTTGCTGAAGGTTGGAGTAATTGTGGCAATTTCTTAAAATAAGACAATGAAATTTGCCTCATTGATTGAACTGTTCCTTTCACAAGAGATTTCTCTGTAGCATGTGTTGCTGTTGACAGCATTTTATCCATGGTAGAACTTCTTTCAAAATTAGACTCAATCATCTCAAATCCTGCTGCTGCTTTCTCAACTAAGTTTATGCAGTATTCTAAATTCTTAGCTATCAGTTCAACGATGTTCATAGCCTCTTCACCAGGAGTCAATTCCATCTCAAGAAACCACTTTCTTTGCCCATCTAGAAGTCACTACTCCTCATTTGTTCTAGTTTGATCATGAGATTGCAGTAGTTCAGTTAAATATTCAGGCTCCACTTATAATTCTAGTTATCTTGCTGTTTCCATCACATTTGCAGTTAGTTCCTCTACTGAATTATTGAACCCCTCAAAGTCATTCATGAGAGTTGAAGTCAACTTTTTCCAAACTCCTGTGTTATTTTAACCTCCAGTAATGAATTGTGAAAGTTCTTAATGGCATATAGAATGATGAATCCTTTCCAGAAGGTTTTGAATTTACTTTGTCTAGATCTATCATAGGAATCACTCTTTATGGCAGCTATAGCCTTACAAAATGTATTTCTCAAATAATAAGATGTGAAAGTCAAAATTACTCCTTGATGCAGGAGCTGCAGAACAGATCTTGTGTTCAGAGGCATATTCAGAGGCATAAAAACAACATTAATCTCCAAACATCTCCATTAGAGCTCCTGGATGACCAGGTGCATTGTCACTGAGCACTAATATTTTGAAAGGAATCTCTTTGT
This sequence comes from Hylobates moloch, assembly GCF_009828535.3. NCBI lineage: Eukaryota > Metazoa > Chordata > Mammalia > Primates > Hylobatidae > Hylobates > Hylobates moloch. The sequence continues at coordinate 64,753,450 of NW_026652292.1, read as the reverse complement.
GAGCAGTAGGTCTCAAGGGTGGGTTTAAAACTTTCAGCAAACCATGCTGTAAACAGATGTGTTGTCATTCAGGCTTTGTTTTTCCACTTATAGAGCACAGGCAGAGTAGATTTAGTATAGATTTTTTTTTTTTAAAAGGTAGTGCGGACCCAAAGAGTGAGCAGCAGCAAGATTTATTGTGAAGAGCAAAGGAACAAAGCTTCCACAGCATGGAAGGGGACCCAAGTAGGTTGCCCAATTTAGCACAATTTTTAAGTCAGACAAAAAGTTGACTTCAACTCTCATGAATGATTTTGAGGGGTTCAATAATTCAGTAGAGGAACTAACTGCAAATGTGATGGAAATAGCAAGATAACTAGAATTAGAAGTGGAGTCAGAATATTTAACTGAACTACTACAATCTCACGATCAAACTAGAACAAATGAGGAGTAACTTCTTCTAGATGGGCAAAGAAAGTGGTTTCTTGAGATGGAAATGAATGCTGGTGAAGTCTAGGTTGGAATGGTAAATGAGTACTGGCTTCAACTTAAAATCATCAGCTGCATTAGCTCCTAACAAGAGAGTCAGCGTGTCTTTTGAAGCTTTAAAGCCAGACACTGATTTCTCCTCTCTAGCTATGAAACTTTTAGATAGCATCTTCTCCCAATAGAAGGTTGTTTTACCTACATTGAAAATCTGTTGTTGAGTGTAGTCACCTTAGCTAGACCTTCTAGGTAACTTGCTGTAGCTACTTCAATAGCACTTGCTGCTTCACTTTGCACTCTTATGTTATGGAGATGACTTCTTTCCTTAAACCTCATAAGCCAACCTCTGCTAGCTTCAGACTTTTCTTCTGTAGCTTCCTTACCTCTCTCAGCCTTCACAGAGATGAAGAGAGTTAGGGCCTTGTTCTGGGTGAAGTTTTGAATTAAGGGAAGGTTGTGGCTGGTTTGATATTCTATTCAGATCCCTAAAACTTTCTCCATATCAGCAATAAGGCTGTGGCTGGTTTGATATTCTATTCAGATCACTAAAACTTTCTCCATATCAGCAATAAGGCTGTTTTGCTTTCTCATTCTTCACGTGTTCAGTGAAGTAGCCCTTTTCCTTTGAGAACTATTTCTTTGTGTTCACAATTTGGCTAACTGGCTCAAGAGGCTTAGCTTTTGGCCAGTCTTGACTTTCAACATGCCATCCTCACTAAGCTTAATACTTTCTAGCTTTTGATTTAAAGTGAGAGATGTATGACTCTTCCTTTTACTTGAACACTTAGAGGCCGCTGTAGGATTATTAATTGGCCTAATTTCAATACTGTTGTGTTTCAGGGAATAAGCTGGCCCTGTGGAGACGGTGAGAGACTGGGGAATGGCCGGTCAGTGGAGCAGTCAGAACACACACAATATTTATAGATTAAGTTTGGAATCTTATATGGATGTGGTTCCTGGTGCTCCTAATCTGAACTCGATTATTCCTGAGGTATATGGTATAAAAATTTCTCTAGTAATACCAAAGATCACTAGACAAAGATCACTAAAACAGATATAATAATAATGAAAATGTTTGAAATACTGTAAAAATTTCCAAAATGTGATAGAAAAACACAAAGTGAGCACATGCTGTTGGAAAAATGGCACCAAAAGGCCTGCTCAGCAGGGTTGCCACAAGCCTTCGCTTTGTAAAAAGCACATTATCTGCAAAGCACAACAATGTGAAGTGCAAGAACACAAGGTATCTCTGTGTTATGCCTGTATCATTGAGCCTGGGTAACACACTCCTTATAGCTCTGGATGCGGTGAAAATACAGGGAAAATTCAAACTGTACTAAGGTAGAATGTTCTCTCTTGTTCAGCTGGAGAGAAAATGAACGAACACAAATGAAGTAATTTGAGGGAAAGTGCATCAGGATTTATTATTAAGTGTGTTTGCTGTACCACGTACATCAGGAGTAATTGAATTCAGATTAGAAGGGTGGTATTAAAGAGAGGGCGGGTTTCACTTAAAGCTGAAATGGGAAAGAAGGGTGGCATTTGTATAGGAGAAGGAGTTCTAAGAATAACATAAGCCAGGAGTTTGAAACTGAGATCAACATCAGGTGTTCTTGGAAATGCTAACGTAGGTTTTATCAATTGCCAGTGGTTCTCAAGGCTGCTTGATGCTGAGTGCTAAAAGTGTTGCTCAGATGCAGCTCAAAGATCACCTCTTTGAGTCCTTTCTGATGCTCTCCATTTTCTAAATAGGATTGGTCAGTCTTTCTTTTATGTCCCTCTAAAATCTACATAGACGTGTGGCCCAGGCAATTTACTAAACTAATTTTTTGGTATGTTCATTTATATATAAACCCAATGTAGCCAAAACTATGTCTTTATGTTCTCAATGACTAGTACAGTTCTTGGTACACAGATCACACTCGAAAACCTTTCTTTCCTGGATGATTGAATACATGATTATGCTAATAATAGGTATGATGACTATGCAAAGCAAAGACAGCAATGATGTTAACATAATACCCAATATTTATTGAGCTCTGTGTGATAGGCACTGTGCTAAGGAGAATTTTAACACGTATCATTTCATTTAAATTTCAAAATAATGCCATGAGGTAGCTACGACTAGTATTCCATTTTACAAATGAGAGAACTGAGGTTCAGGTGGTTATATCTTCACCAAGATCACAGCCAGTAAAAGGAAAAGCCGGAAATGAACTCTAGGTCTGTCTCACTTCAAAGACCATGATCTCATCCACTACTTATAGATCTTTTATTTTTAAGAGAGTGTAGACTTAAAATGATTTTATTTTATTTTTTAACATTTGTTGATTCAATGTTTCCTAGACTCAAAAGCCTCAAAATGTAGTGCAACAGTCTGAATAGCAACGTAATCTTAAAAATTAAAATGGGTCTTTAACAAATCTATGAAATAAGAGTTTGCAAACTCAATAAAAAGAGTATATTATCAACTTTTCCAAGAGACCATAATACCGAAAATGAAAACCAATAGGACAGGGCACTCAGGCATTGACTCATTGTATGACAATACCAGGCAGATGGCTTGATTTATATAACTATCTAAGTGGGTCCAGCAGTGTGAAGTTAGGGAAAAGGAAGTCATTTTATTGAAAAAATACATATGTGTTAATTCAAATCACTTGACAATTTGGCAGACAACTCCACCAACCCCCTAAAAAGAGACCCCCCCCATCCCCTCAATAATACAGAAGGGATAGAAAAATCTAGTTAAATTTCCAAAAAACAATAAGTCATCAACCTGGACCCCCTTCTCAATGGTTCCCTTTATTGCCAACTCTAGAACAAGGGCTGGCAAAATACAGTGGTAGGCCAAATCTAGTCTATTGTCAATTATGGTCTCACCTGCCAGCTAAATATTGTTTCACATGTAAAATAATGGTTAAAAAGGCAGACATTAAATAAATATATTGTGACATATGAAAATTGTATGGGATTCAAAGAGCATCTACAATGCTTTATTAGAACATGGCCACGCCTAGCTGTTTGCGTATTATCTACGGCTGCTTTTGGGCTACAACAGAGTTGAGGAGTTGTGACAGACTGCATGGCCCACAAAACCTAAAATGTTTACTACTGAAAAAGCTGGCTGGCCACTGCTTGAGAATCAAGCTCAGCAGGTGTCAGACAACTTGGCACAGAACACACTGCAGATACCATGGGTTTGGCTTTTCCAATTTATTACCTAACTCGATGGTTCTCAAAGTTTGGCCCCTGGACCAGCAGCATGATCCCATTAGAATCAGCAGTAAGAACCCATTAGAAATGTGAATTCTCAGACCCCAACCCCAGATTTACTGAATTAGAAACTCCATGGGTTGGGTCCAACAATCTGTATCTTAACAGGTCAGCTAGGTGATTCTGAAGCATTCTTCAGAGAACGGCTAGTCAAACTCAAGAAACTGGAACATGGCAACTGTTGTTTCAACACAATTACAAGAAAGGCACTTATTGGCTCCTATCTGTGGATGAGGAATAGAGCTAGATATTCCACTTATATTTTAGTATTCCTACAATAATCTTCAAAGATTAGGATTATTAACCCTATTATATGGAAAAGGAAATTGAAGCTTGGGAGGATTAAGTAACTTATTCACAGTTAGTGAATTAGGACTTAAACTCAAATCTGTCTGCTTTATAGCCTATACTCTTCCCTCTCGCCTTATTCTGCCTTCTGCCTTATTACATGAGAGAATGAGAAAAGCACCTGTGGGCCCCAGGAAGGAGCTGAGCTGCTTTGTTAGGTCTTGGTGTTTTCTTGACGATTATAAACCATTTCATAGAATATGAACATCAGAAAACACCACTGTGGACCCATGGTTGATCAATATAACAAGAGCACTCTATAATCACGTTTGAACAAAAGCAAAAACATGAACTTTTTCTTTTTTATTTGAGATGGAGTTTTGCTCTTGTTGCCCAGGCTAGAGTGCAGTGGCATGATCTTGGCTCACTGTATCCTCCACCTCCTGGGTTCAAGCGATTCTCCCACCTCAGCCTCCGGAGTAGCTGGGATTACAGGCATGCGTCATCACGCCTGGCTAATTTTGTATTTTTAGTAGAGATGAAGTTTCTCCATGTTGGTCAGGCTGGTCTTGAATTCCTGACCTCAGGTGATCCACCCGCCTCGGTCTCCCAAGGTGCTGGGATTATAGGCGTGAGCCACTGCGCCTGGCCAAGCATGAACTTTAAACCACAAAATAATCAAATATCTCCTATCCCAGCTAATACGAGTAACTGCTGCTTCTTTACCTATTACAGCTTTCGTCTCTGTCTAGTCTTCACTACTTGTAGATACAAGTTACCCAATCACAGCATGACTCTGGCTTCTTGACAGCTTCCTGTCCAGGTCAATGTCTTGCTCCCTTAAACCTTCTCCAAAGGCACCAAAATGAGCTCAAATCCTGTAATAAGTCCTAACACTCTCTGAGACATTCCCCATTTCTCTGCAGCATGTATTCTCTCTCTGCAATGAATAATAAATGAAAATTATTCAACCACAGGTGTGTTTCCTGATGATTTTTGGCTGGAGGGCATTCCCCTTCCACTCCCCTCACTGCACACTTAAAATTATAGCTCTCCTCTTCCAGACTGGGTGAGGCACAAGTTACCAAAGTAAGTAAAAATAATTAGAACTGGAAAATAATAGCCTCCAAACTAATCGGTATCAAGCACATTGCCAGGTCTAAGCAGAAACTTGGTATTTTAAATAATTAATGAAATTTTCAGTGCCAATCTGATTACAAAAATGATTTCAGGAAACTGCCTGTCTTTTAAAAATATAGTTCAAATTTCTGCTTTTAGTTTCTAGTCTCTACCTGTCAGTTTTGGATCTCTCAACTCTTGAGATTTAAAATGTCACAATCTTTATGCAGCCTTCCCCAAAATCTAGATGGCTCTTCTCTTTGAGTTTTCTAAAGGCCTTACTCCCTCTCACAATACTTTTTCATCTTGGATTAGTTATTCATGAGCTGTTTGGCCTCTAACCAATTTGGAAATTTCTTGAAGGCAGTAAAACACCTGACTATCCTCCCTTCCCTTCCACACAGTAATACATACTTGTTATATTTTAGCAATAAATCTAAACGTTTTTCCAGTTACAGAATTGAAAGTGTTGCTTTTCCATCAAACCAGAGCTCATATAAGCTGGGATTCTGCAGCTCATTGTTGGTTATCTTAATTGAAATTATCTCCCTGGCTCAGCAGTTCTAACAAACAGATGTGTTTGGTGTGCAGGTATCTTCACTTTGCCAGGGGATTTTGATATGAAATGTTACTAACAGAAAAAAATATATATAACAAATATCTTAATCAATGAATCAACAGTTTTTAGGCTACTATGGAAACCTGAAAGTGATACTGGAAGTTATTTATTATGTGGGATAAGTAGATATGAACTGGCACTATTCCTGTATGAAAGCAAATGGCATTCAGGCCATAATTTTCTTCAGTAACTTCTATATACCAAGCACTGTGCTAAACAGCAAGGATAACTGTGCAATTAAGGAGAAGGAGTAAAACAGTCAACTCCTCTCCTACTTCTTTATCGTTGTTCCAGGAATTTCACATGGTGTATCATGGCCCTGTGCTTGTACATGGTGTTACCTCACCCAATGTTTTACATACAGTACTTGCATAAGCACCATTCTTACATATCAATCTTATACACTTCTCTTCATCCATAAAAACCAGGATTAGAGGTCACCTCCACCATGGAGTCATCTCTGATTGCTTTCATCTCCTCTACTTGGACTTAATTACCTTACATTCTTCTTGGATTTTCTTGTACTGGTCTATTTACCATGATGCATTATATTTTTTATTTGTTAGTATTCTTTTTCTTCTTATGCAACTGAGAATTTCTTGAAGGCAGCAACTATCTTTAATTGATCTCTATATTCTGGAGCCTAGCCTAGTGTCTGACATACTGTAGACAATCAATAAATATTTATTAAATGCAAGCCACGTGAAAACAAATGACAAAGTACTGGTAACTATTAAAGTTAGATCATGAATATATGACAATTCATTACACTATTTTCTATACCTTGTTTTATGTGTAAAATTTTTCAAAATAAAAAGTTTACAGTAATTGAAGACCTCGTAAGATAGCAGATAAATCTATCCAAAGTTTTAAGTTCCTTCCACTATACCTATAGCTATGATCTCTGCGTACTCCACATTTCTTTCTTTTCTCAGAAAAAAGATATTTAGTAAAGCCAAACAAAGTTGCTCGGAAATAAAGTATAGTGTTTCCAAAGAGCTGCATATCATGGATATCATATTAAATAAGACCTTCTGGAAAAACTGGAAACGGACAGTTCTCCCCAAGTATTTTATTGAGGAGGGAATTCTGTGGATTTTTGTCCTTCTAATCTCCCATCTGAATTGCTACAAAAGCATAACTAGTATCTCTGCTTCCACTTTCTTTTTTTTTTTTTTTTTTTTTTTGAGACGGAGTCTGGCTCTGTCGCCCAGGCTGGCGTGCAGTGGCGCTATCTCGGCTCACTGCAAGCTCCGCCTCCTGGGTTCACGCCATTCTCCTGCCTCAGCCTCATCGAGTAGTTGGGACTACAGGTGCCTGCCACCACGCCCAGCTATTTTTTTGTATTTTTAGTAGAGACGGGGTTTCACCGTGTTATTCAAGATGGTCTCCATCTCCTGACCTCGTGATCCACCCGCCTCGGCCTCCCAAAGTGCCAGGATTACAGGCGTGAGCTACTGCGCCCGGCTCTGCTTCCACTTTCTTACCTGTGAACTCATCTTCACCTACTCCCAGGTTGACCTACCTAAAACATGGATCTATCCCACTTGCTCCCCCAAAGTTGAAGTCTTTAAGTCAATGGCTCTTCAATGGTTAGGGAATAAGTGTGCACTTCTAGTGTTGAACCCCAAGTAACTTGTCCAGCCACGTATTTTATTTTAATGTTCTTAGACCCATGTGCTAAGAGCCATATCCAACTCACGGTCCTAATCCATGCAAGCCACCCACTGTCTGTGCTTAGAGTCACAGCTCAATTTCTTTGCTCAGCCTGGAATCTTCTTCCTGGATTTTCCAATTTGGGAAACCTTCTCCCACTCCAAGGTCCTGTACAACTAGTTTTTCTTCTCCATTAAACCTTCTCTGGAGTCCTTTCCAGAATGAACCTTTCTACCTGTGCTTCTACTGGCCTGGGCCTATGCCCAGCATTATTTTCTGCTGTCTTGTTTAGTAAGTAGTCTCCTTTACTAGAATGTAAGCTTGTTGAGGGCACTTTAATGTTCATCTTGCACTTTCCCACCCTCTGTCAATACCCAACAGGGTACCCTGCACACATTAGAATTCAATATGACAAGATTACAAGCTAAAGTATGAAATGATGAGCTTAATCTCACTAGTGTTTTCTCCTTCCCCTTACTAATAAGTGGATATGTGCAAAATTTCAAATCCCTATATTAAAATCACATTGGTTGTTTTGATCTTCTTTACAAATTGTTTTTGAGTCCTAAGTCATGAATTTCAATTAAAACTTTTTTTAAAATGAGACTATCAAAGTTGGAAACAAAAACAAATAACTGTTTCTCTTAACCCTTTTCTATCTGTGTCTAATTCTAGTCAACATTAGAGATGAAAATATTAAGGCAATACTGCTTTATCTCATCATTAATATGGGCCCTCTCATTCAAATAGACTCAGAAGTACTTTCTAATGTATTATACAGAAAATCACACTGGAGAAAATATTCCATGATGGTACCATTGAGGTATCACTGCTTCCTGAGGACAACATGTAAGCTCAATGCTGCCTAAAAGAAGCTCAAATTTCTACTCTGGGCCTTTTCACCTTCACTTCTCCACCATTAAAAAAAAAAAAAAAGAGGCTAATTCTCTGGACTATTGTGGGTCATATTTTCTAGGTGGTGCAATCTTAGTGAAGAGTTTAGCAATTTGCATTGGGATAACCCTGTCAGCCTTTATTATTTGCAGCTAGAAAGAATGAAGGCTCTGATAATCTAATTTTTTATGGTGGTTTGCACTTTAGCTGCCTTTTTTTCTCAATCCTTTACATGGCTACTGATCAAAAAGTCCAGGTTCTGTTTCTGCTTAGACAATGTCATAGTCTAAAGAAACAGGCAGCAGGCCTAGGATAGAGATGTCACCTTCTCACTGGACTTCATCCTTGGACTCTGCTTGAACTGGACATTCATCATGATTGAATGTAAGTCACACTTAGTCAAAATTCAGTGCAGATCTTAGAGGTCTGAAAGGGGCTGAGGAGACCACTTGGCTTGCTTTTGTACTAATTTTGCCTCTAATCTATGACAAACGTCAGTGGTCTGGCTTAGCTCATTTATATCCCATGCTTGGGTCCCATTCCTGGATTGAGGTCAGAGCCTTGTAGAAATTATATGCCTGTTATATGATTTTCTTCTAAATGCATTTGCCACAAATATTTCATATGGTATTAGCCAATTCAGGAAAAGACTCAAGAATTCCAGAAAATTCCCATGTGCATTTTCATTTATCCCCTTTCTCAACATTAAGGAAGATGTATAAAAGTATGTTGTAGTAGGAAAAGCACTGCGTAGGATTCAGTAGTCTTTGGTTTTGATCCTGCTTCTGCTCCCAGTTACATTTGCCTTATGACAAGTCAGTTAACTTCACCGGATTGTAGTTGTCTCCTACGCAAAATAAGAGTTAGCCCAGACTAGTATTTCCTAACATGTATTTCAGAGGAAAAAGGGACTGACTCAACAAGTATATATGGGTCTTCCCTCATGTATGGTGATAACCTGCATCCTTGTGTTTTAGCATGATCATGGATTCTATATTGCATCAAAAGTTTCTCCAGCTTACTGAACATTTCACATAATAGCTATAAATATTTATGTACATCTCTATGTGTATGTTTGTGTGTGTAGATATAGAAATATAGATTCAGATATGGATAGGAATATGATTTAGATATCTCTCCCAAGGAAGACTTCTCAGACCAACTCAAAATTTCTATGATTCTAGTTGAGGGAGTCAGGTTTACAATTCTAATTTTCATTTTGTTGAAACTCAAATTTGAAGTTTGAATCTGCAAACCTTCAACTTTAAGTGATATGAAACAGACCTTGAAGAATAAAAGCTGAATCATTGCCAGGGGCCTTACACTTGGGACTTTTGATTTTAAATTTCTACGTTATTAACATTGACAATATAAGAACTGTGCGCTGTCCGCATAATACTGTGAAAGTTGACTTCCTCAATACATTCGTGGAGGTTGTCCTTTAGAACCCAACTCTGAAACCAAGTCAGCTCCAGTACAACGCGCTAAAGTTGGGGGCTATGGCTCAACTAAGTCCAGAGAACAAAAACGTGGTGACAAAACAGAAGCAAATTATTCCAATCATAGAAATTGAAATTACTTGTACTGTATTAAGACACCAGCATTTAGTGCATTGAGGCAGAAATCTCAAGAGAATGCAAAATTGTGTAACATTGGAGAAGCCTGCTTATGCACTGATATCCTTCAGGGGTTAAATAAAATTACTGTGAAATATAAGAAAAGGAAAAAGAACTAAATTCTGAGATTTTAATCCCATTACAGTATTATTTGTATTGTGTCTAAGCAGAACTTATTGAGAATACTTTAAAGAAGATATGAAGATTACAAGAGAACGTATGTTCTTATATTGTCTAAACAGTTAGAACCTAATGAACCTACTCTGTAGAATAAAAGGACTTTCTGAAGATAAGATACGTTGACCATCATTAACATATTAACAGAAACAACCTGTATACCGGATCTTGTTTGGGATGATGTCATCATAGCTATGAGGTCTTAGCTCCTATAGTTAGAAAGATTACAGAAAGCATGGGCAAGTTTGAATATTTCCATCTCCCCATATTCAACACAATGTGAGAGGTAAATATTCATAACTTGGCAATAAAAGATCATATCCATATCTGGAAGAAATATTAGCAAGTATCTCACGGACGCCATTCTTTCACTTAGGAAGAAAGAAGAGCTCGCATGTAGAATTGATATCAAATGATTTAGGTTTAAATGATTCAAAGGGTATTATTTTAGTAAAAGCATTATTTCATAAACATTGTGTGTGTTTGATACACACATATACATTCAAATAGTTAAAGCAAAGTTAATCAACTTTTTAAAACTCTCCAATCTTTGAATAACAAAATTCATTTTGGATAGCAAGAGTAAAATTTATGTTAGATGGATCTAATTTTTATTGATAGCAATAGTCTTGTCTCGTGTGTATGAGTTCCCACTCAGGAGACACATGAGCAATGAGACTCACTGGGGAATGCAAATGAAACACTTGCAAATCAAGTGTTCAAAGCACATTTTTGCTGAGCACCAATTAACTCAATTTCATATCAAAAGCTTACCCATCTTATATCATAATAAACCACCCGCGTTCACCCCCACACCTCCTAACTAATGAGGCACACACAGATATTCTCTTCACAAATCAAGATACTCTTTCATAGGATGAAATCACTAATGACATTAAGGCGTGGTAGCCAGCATGAACTTGACAACCAAATACCAAGCCGTATTATCACCCCATAGGAGACAGTCCTAACTCCCCACCTTAGAAAAATATTTAACCCACAAAATACTAAACCCAAGTAGATTTCAAATAGAAAGATAATGGTACAATATCCCTTCCCTTCTAATATCAAATATCTGGATAAACCAAAATGAACTGTCCAGCCACTAGGATGCTCTATGCCAAACATGCATATTTTAAAACTTTTACTTTGAGTATTAAGGCTTCTTAACTTCTGCAGCATCTGTATCTACTTCTAAACCAGACCTGCCCAACAGCACAGACTGGAGCGACCACTTTACCTTCCGAAAAATCAATCAGTCCCAGCAAATGAAGCAGCTTCAGAGATGCACATATAATCACAACAATACCCACTGTTTGCAGTCCTTCGGACTCCCACTCCAGAGTCAACATCCTCTGAGCTGGCAGAGCATCCCAGCCTCCAGACCCCTTTGGAGTGGAGGGAGTTAATTACAGAATCGTAGCAACGTCAGGCTTGGAACAAAGACTTGCAAGGGGAAAAAGTGAGCAGCTCCTCGCAGATGCACCCTGCAAAGCCGGCGGCCCCCCGGGGTGAGGACAGACCTGGGCTAAAGTCCAGCCTCTCATGCTGATCCTGGCATTTGGCTGGCGGGGCCCCCCCCCGCCGCTACCACAGCGCACGGACCTCTCCACTCTACGCTGCAGCCAGCGGGCGAGTACTTCGACTTCAGAGCTGCGAGGGAAACGTCTGTCGGAGAACTGGAGACTTTGCAGTATCCGTGGCTAGAAGGGACAGTCCTAGGAAACTTGCCCAGGAGAGCACCGCGCGCTTCCCTCGCTGAGGACGCGAGGCTGGGCAGATCTGTCTGCGCGCTAGTTTTCTGCCTGTGAAGCTTGCGAATGGCCCCTTTTTGCCAAAGCCGCTGCTCTCTCCTCCCAGAGCCTCCTCTGGGAGACAGCTCAGCCCCCTCTCTGAATGCTAGAAAATAATCAGTTCTGGTGGTTGGTGCCTACAGGCCCTTCCTGAAAACCCGCGTGGAAGTCTGTAAGCAGCTTTTCCAGGGAGAAAAGTGCAGGAGCAAAGCTCCGTGATTCAATGACTTTGTCAAACGAGAACACCTGAGCCTCCCCCGCTACGCCACTCCTTGTTCTGGTCTCCGCTGTCACGTCGGGTGGATTATCAGGGAGATTGATTTAGTCCTTATATTATATTTACAAACGTGGACGGAGGGCGTGGCAGAGCAGTATCTGGTAACAACTAAGATGTTCATAACTGCCCCCTGGAAGGTGTGTACCACCATCGTCCTTTAAAGTCTGGCCTCAGCCTCTCTCAAAGCAAAGTTTCACAAACTTCCCTGATGATAAAAACAACCTGAGGTTGTTTGTTAAAACCACGCTCATCAGAGGAGCCTGGAGTGTGTGTTGTTAAGTAAGAAGCCCAGGTGACTCTTATCAACTGGGAAGTGTGGACAGTACCATTGCAAAGATGCCATCAGGTGTGCTAGTCCAAACCACTCGAAACAGACCCTGTACTGCGCCAGGACCACACTGGCTGAATCACTTTGTTGGTTATCTCCAGTCTACTGAAGCCCAACCTAAACATGGAGATGAAGAGAATCAACAGGGACCCTGTATGTGAACTGGAAATATGAGGGTTTGTGAGTAATATCTCAGACCCCCACGGTCATTTGCAAGTTCTGCTTCTTGCTATGTGATCTTGTGCAAGACACTTAACCACTCTAATAACCAGTCCTATTCTATACAGTCAAGATTATAATACTTCATTTAAAGTTCTCCATTTAGAGGGAATTATGGGAATTAAATGTGATCACAATAATAGTTAACATGTACTAAGCATTACTATGTGCTCATCAATATTGTAGTGACTTTTCCACAATTTACTTATCCCTACATCTCTACGTGGTAGATGAGTTAATCTACCACATGAGTGGCAGATTATAAGTTAATTCTAATCCTTTTAACTTTGTAGGTGACGAAAACAAAGCATGAAGAGGTTAACTGACTTGCCAAGCAGTGGGCATAGTGACTGGAAGGCAACAGGCTTTCATTCATTCAGTCATTCATTAGCATTTATTAAGCTGCTACTATAAGCTATAAATGGTACATGAATGATCAAATGATGAATAGTACTCAGCTCTGTCTTTTGGGGGCTTATAGTTTAATGAGGAGGCAGGCATGAAGTAAAATGTGACCAGTAAATGCACCAACACTCGAACAGATGTCTGCACCATACAGTGGGAACACAAGGAGGGAAAGTCAACTCTAATTGGGAAAGGGTTTAGTGGTATCAGGAAGCAGACTTTACAGAGGCGGTAACCGTCCATAATGGTAACTTTAATCATTACTAGAAGTATTATAGTATACCATGCTCAAGTTTTGAGGTTGGTAGACCTGGGTACAATCCTAGCCTTACCCTTGCTTGCTCCATGAGCTTGGAGAATCCACTCCGTCTCTGAATCTCAGTTTAAAATGGGAATGCTACTGCCCCCTTCTCATAGTTGATGTAAGAATTAACTAAGTCTGAGGGGAGTTGAGCCCAGTCCTTGGGGTCCGCTGCTCACATATGGTAGTTATGGGGCTCTGCAAGGTCTCCTTGGATGAAACGACTTTGCTCTTCCCTGGTCTTGCCACCCCTGCTCCAAGGTCTAGTTTCAGTGCTTTTCCCATGAAGACCTGCTGATCATCTCAACCCACAGGGTGGTTTCTTTCCCTTGAGTCCTAGAAATAAGTTGGTCCTGCCAAAGGTGCTTTTCATTTTGAATAACATCTTTATAAGAGATATCCTTGTATCCACCTGCCCAATCACCCATCCATCCAAACATTTTCTTCTCCGTTACATCAGCAAGCCTGTGGAGGGGAAGCAGGTTTTAGTAATTAGCAGGAAAAAAAAATATTTTAGGTAACCATTTTCTGAAATTTCCACCAATGTTTAGCTACAGAAAGTCAAAAGTTAAAAAATTACAGAAATTAATTAGGTCAAGTTAAATGTAAACATATCTTTTAATCCTACATCATACCATATTGTAGTTGAAAACAACTAAAGTGCTGAGAGGAGGTCACATGGTTAGAAAACCCAGAATTCAATCATTGCTTTGTCTGGCTTCCAAATTCATGCTTTTCCCTTTATTTCTATCAGCAGATTTCAGCAAATATTTGCCAATTGATCTCTTGGTTTAGAGAGTTGGTAAAGTATTTTAACATTGCCACATCTCATTTTCCAGGAATGAAATTCCTATCCTTTTTGAAATTCACATAAAGTCCCATGAATATGATTTTGTTGGTTTCAGATAGAATTTCCCTTCAGGACAATAGCATTCTCTACTTAGAATCTGCCAGCTGATTGGAGGTCCAGCCCTTTCCTATCTGCATTAGTTACATTTACCACATGCTTTCTGAGCTCTGTCTGTCAGCTGTGGCTACCGGAGATCGAATCTGCTGGCTCCCAAGTATGTGGGGGCTCTTTCACATGCACCCCCAGCTGTGAGATTTTGTAAGGCGACAGCACCATAAGAGGAGTTTCATGCTTCATCTAAAAAGTCTAGGAAAGCAGGGGACATCTGGGGAATGATGTTCATCTAGGGCCACTCTTGGAAAGAAGAGTTGCCTGCATAGCGCTTTGGCAGGCTTAGGTGGGAGGATAACTTGAACTCAGGAGTTTGAGACCAACTCAAACATAGTGAGACTCTACCTCTATTTTTAATATTTAAAAAATTTAAAGAAGTAACTCCAGATCATGGCTCAACCATTTTGTTGCCGTAATTTGCTAGCCTCAACCCAGTTCGTTATATTAAAACATCCTGGCTTTCTCCCTCATTGACTGGCTCACCCCTTTCTTTACATTGTAATGAGTCGTCCAGCAGAGGTCTGTCTTTCATACCAAAGGAAGGGAATACCAAAGGTACACTAATGGCTTTTACCCATTGATTCTAAGCCAGGCACCATATTATGTAGTTTACATGTATAAATTAGTTTCAGCTCACCCCAAATCAATAGGTTAGGTGTTATTATCACTATTTCAAAGAAGAATAAAAACTAAGGCGCATTGGGATTCATTTATTTTCACAAAATTACATTCAACAAGGGACATAACCAGGATTTATACCTGATTTACTCCAAAAATAGTAGCTACTAACATTTATGGAGAACTTTTAAGTGTCAGGCACTACCCTAAAATATTTATAGATATTGGCTGGGCATGGTGGCTCATGCCTGTAATCCCAGCACTTTGGGAGGTCGAGGCAGGCGGATCACGAGGTCAGGAGATTGAGACCATCCTGGCTAACACGGTGAAACCCCGTCTCTACTAAAAATACAAAAAAAATTAGCCAGGCGTGGTGGTGGGCACCTGTAGTTCCAGCTACTCGGGAGGCTGAGGCAGGAGAATGGCGTGAACCCAGAGGCTGAGCTTGCAGTGAGCCGAGATCGTGCCACTGCACTCCAGCCTGGGCGACAGAGCAAGACTCCATCTCAAAAAAAAAAAAAAAAAAAAAAAACTATAGATATTAACTAATTTAATCCTTTTATAGTTCCTTGAAATAATTTGGTTTCAAGGAGAAAATTCAGGCTTTAAAAGGTTAATCCACTTGCCTGAAGCCTCATAGATGGCACTTGGTAGAACTGGGATTTGAATGTGGGTATACTCGGTACCAGGTTCTGCCTACTTTATCATTCACCACCTCACTCTCAGGCCCCTCTGCACCATGTTGAATGGTTCTTTAACTGGGGCCCTTTAACTGGTTTAGAGAGTTAGAAAGGAAAATATTGACAGAAACTCTTAGGAAAGTAAAAACTCACTCCAAGGAGGCGTGTCCAAATCAACTGACCAGTCTGTTAAAGAGAGAGGGTCAGTAGACTTTACATTTCCTTGCCCCAATCCATTGTGATCCTTTAAATAATCTCAAATGGGATGATTTATCTAAAACCTGAAATGGATCATTTTTCCTTCTTTGTTATAGCTTCAGTTTGAAATTTCACCAGGTGATAGTCTCAGTTAAGAAATGTTCCTCATATTGTTTGTTGACATTATAATAAATGCAAAAATAAGTGTAGCAAGATTGAGAAAAACGTTAAAATTAAATATATTTACGATCTACCTGTTCTCTCTTCAAATACATAGAATCACAATGTATATAGAAACTAGTTAAGTCAAATTTAAATGTAAGATTATTAGCCTATGAAGGGAATCAGAAAATGTTACTCCAAAATATGTCACTTTGGCATAAGGGTTATTTTCAATTGAAGGCAACTGAAATAGGAGACTCAGGAAAAACTGTCTACCTTCCCCCTCTCTGCCTCAAGGCAGGGGATAGGTGTATACATTTCTCTTTGTAAAGTATTCCCTTCCGCTCTCCTGGATGAGAAGGATGAGACAACTATAATCACTGGGCAGAAAGTTGGCACCACTGGGATTTGTGTAAGAAACCTTACAGATAAGCCTTATATTCCATTAGTTTCCCCTGTGTGTTTTTCTTTCCACAATTTACCACCCTAGAAGCCCAAATCCTTTTTTCTTTGTCTTGTCACTTCACAATTTATCACCCTTTATTAGGACGATTATATAAGCCCCCAATTCTAAGCACCCCTTTGAGTTACTCTTCGTTGAGTTCTCACATGTATATGTGCACTGCACATGTAAATAAACTCTATTAATCTATTTTTCCCATCAATCTGTCCTTTGTCAATTTAATTTACAGGGTCCAACTACTAAACCTAAGAAGGAACAGAGAAAGTTTTTTCACCCCTACATCCATATTCATACAATCTTTTAGAAATCATTTAAAGATAAAATAAGATATTTTTTTAAAATTTACAAATGCATAAAAAGGAGGTATAGAGAGCAGAGTTGGCTTGTTTAAGGTCAGGGACTTGGAAGTGGACACAGGTGGCTTTGAATCCTCTAGCTTTTCATAATCCTTGACTTGCTTAGTATAGGAAAAATCAGGATGATACACGGAAAAGTTAAAAAGAAGTAAAGTTCTAGAAGGAAAATTTCTTCTCTCAGTCAATAGGAGCTAAGAGAACAAGCCAACAGGATGGTTGGCATCATCTGGAAGGTTGCATTGAAGAGAGAAACCTAATCTAGGTCATTGAAAATGAGTTTGGAGAGGAGAAGTGACTTTCCCAGGAACATAAACGGGCACACACAAAGACAGCATTGGCCAGGCACCATGACTCATGCCTGTAATCCTAGCACTTTGGGAGGTTGAGGTGGGTAGATCACTTGAGCTCACAAGTTCAAGACCAGCCTAGGCAACATGGAGAAACCTATCTCTACAAAAATTACAAAAGTTAGCTGGGCATGGTGACATGAGCCTGTAGTCTCAGCTACTTGCAGAGCTGAGGTGGGAGGATTGCTTGAACCTGAGAGGCAGAGGCTGCCCGTGCCACTGCACTCCAGCCTGGGCAACAGAATGAGACCCTGTCTCGAAAACAAAACAAAAGACAGCATTCACAACAGTGGTAAAGCCAGATTGAGACCTCCAAGCCAGGAAAGAAAAATGAGATTGGATAGTTGGTGAAAGATGCCACTTAACATCAGGACTTGATGGGGCAAGTAACAAAGACAAGGTCGGTGTATGACCCTTCATGTGTCTTCACATTGTAAGATTTTCTCACCAAAATGATGAAAGTTATTCACCCTCAGGTGCCCTCTACTCACCTCCACATTAAAGTATATCAAGCCTTTCTGTCTTGGGGTTTCTCAATTACTTTGAAAATTCCTAAATGTTCTCCAGATGAACTTTCTGCTCAAACATGATCAGACTCAAGCAGTTTCACTTAGCTGAAGGCTCATTCTGAAAGGTTAGTAAATGTGTCTTGAATGGACTTCTTTAAAATATGCATATGGATGTCCATTAAACTATTAAGCACTGCAGCCTTATGTTTTGAATGCCCTATTGAATCCACAAGGTTGATTGAATTTTCAAATAGAAAGCTGAGGGAAAAAACTACCTTCCATCCTAAGACACTTCCAGCAATATTGCACTAACGTATCTTGAAAATAGTTCTCATGAATGTATAGTATGTAATCTTCACATAAACAAATGAGTAGACTATTTGGAAGTCCAACCAGAAAACTTGCATTAGAATATAAGCTTTCCTTAGTAGGATTTATGACATTTTTGCCATAATTTCTTTTTCCCAGCCTTTGTGGCCTAACCTGAATGAGTTCCTGGGTTTACCCATTTAATCCAGTATGCAATTTGTGGCTCTCCTGTCATATCCCTTTTGATGTAAACTCTCTATAATAAGTGTCTGTCACATCCCACCACACTGGGCTGCTTTTAAGGCAGCGATTCTCTGGGATAATAATAATCATTATCCTTTTTATGTATTACAGTTTGTAGTACAATAATACTGAATTCCTACCATGTGACACACAGTGTGCTGTGTGCATTACATAAACTGTCTCATTGAGTTGTCACAATATCTCAATAGAATAACTAATTATTAACCCCATTATATAGATCAGAATGCTAAGATGCAAAAGCTTAAGTAACTTGCCCAAAACTACAGTGTTAGCAGTTGAGGAGCTGGGACTTGACTTCAAGAATTCTCACTTAGAGCCAGGATTCTTACATCGGAGGAGAAGTGTGTGTCAAAGTCATCATTTTCGTTTTGTTTTATTTTATTTTTTACTGTGGCCCCATTACACAAAGAGACACAAGATTTAAAATGCAAATGACCTTCAGAAAAGTAGGATGTGACCTTAACCTCATACTGAAGTGTAAATGTTTAGTAACAAGTTCCTTCCTGGGAACAAGGTTAAGAGAGCAATGAAAACACAAATGAGATGAGGGAAGGAGCTCGGGATAGAGGTGAGAGGAAGGAGAAAAGATGAAGGGAAGGGAAAAGACAGGAAGAAAAGGGAGAGGGAGAAATGAGAAAGAGAAGAAACAGGCAATCCTTTACTCCAGGCACTGAGAAATCTGAGGATACATAGATGAATGGGGCCTGTGTTCTGCTTGTGAGATTCTCATAGATGGCCAGGGAGATGTGATCTAAAAAGAATAAAAGAGGGCTCCAGGAAAGGGCCAATCAAGGGGCTATTTCTCCTTCAATTAATCCTACCTCCCTGGTCCACCAGCCTCTGGGTTTCTTATAACTAGAAATACAGAATATCTCATCAGCTTCATTTTCTCAGCCACAGCTTCAGATGACCTTGGAAATGGAACAAGTGGTTTTAAAAGTATGAGAAATGGCATCTCCATGGATGTGGTAGTCATGGCTGGGCCTTGGCCCTACTTCTAGGTCTGTTCCTAGGCCCTGTGATACCTTCCTGCTCATTTGGGCCAGGGCCTTGCTGCCATAGATATACCACTTCATCAGCTTGATCTTCCCAGTTCTTGGGCACGAGATTCCCAGAGACTGACTTGGGTGTTCTCAGAGCTGCATAAGCTCATTTCTTGCACCACAACAGTACTTGGGAAACAGAACCCAGCAGGCTTTGGCTTAAATGTTTTCCAATTCTGCAGAGAAACTGAATGAATATTTTTAGCATATTTTGTTGTATAAGAGTTGTAGAGACTGTGTTAGTCCGTTCTCACACTACTATGAAGAAATACTAGAGACTGGGTAATTTATGAAGGAAAGAGGTTTACTTGACTCACACTTCCTCATTGCTGGGGAGGCCTCAGGAAATTTACAATTATGGCAGAGGGAAAAGGATAAGTGGGCACTTTCTTCACAGGGCGGCAGGATGGAGTGGGTGCAAGCAGGGGAAATGTTGGACACTTATAAAACCATCACATTTCATGAGAACTCACTCACTATCATGAGAACAGCATGGGGAAAACCACTTCTATGATCCAATTACCTCCACCTGGTCCCACCCTTGACATGTGGGGATTATGGAAATTATGGGGATTACAATTCAAGATGAGATTTTGGGTGGGAACACGGCCAAACTATATCAAGATTATATGGAAACAATATTTCATATAGTTCCCCAAACTCTCCTCCCCAAATAATTCCAAATTCCCATGTTTATCCACGTGCTTTCTCCTGTCTCCCTCCCTTTCTCCCTCTCCCCCACCCCACATACAATTATCACCAGGATAATTTTCCTTATCTATGAGATTAGAATGGGTGAAGTCTCAATGACTTGGAAATCCCCTTTGCACCAACCTTAGAGCACTGAACATTCTCAAAGCCTGATGAACAAAGAAAGCACAGAGTAGGCCGAGCATGGTGGCTCACGCCTGTAATTCCAGCAATTTGGGAGGCCAAGGCGGGTGGATCACCTGAGGTCAGTAGTTCAAGACCAGCCTGGCCAACATGGTGAAACCCTCTCTCTACTAAAAGTACAAAAATCAGCTAGGTGGCACCTGTAATCCCAGCTACTCTGGAGGCTGAGGCAGGAGAATCGCTTGAACCTGGGGGGTGGAGGTTGCAGTGAGCCAAGATCATGCCACTGCACTCCAGTGTGGGTGACAGAGTGAGACTCCATATTAAAAAAAAAAAAAGAGAGAGAGAGCACAGAACAAATGTTTAGAGAATGACTACTAGAATGCAGGGCATGGGTCATGGTAGGCCTTCGCTCTCTAAGTGCTAGCTATCTAAGGTCGTGGCACAAGACTGGCAGCCAGACGTGTAGCTTGGTTTTTGGACCATTCGTCCAGTTCTCTTTCCACTGCAACAGGGTGTGAAGATGTCTACATAATAGCTACATTACAAGCAATAAGGGAATATGCACTATAGAAGATATTTCTTATAGTGAGAAGATCAGGAAAATCCCAAAGAAAGAGAAGACATATTAACTGGCCATGAAGGCTAGGATTAATATTACCTGTGTCCATATTACTGTTCATGAATGCAAACTCTTGCTAGTGCTCCCTAAATCAGAAGCGTCTATGAATAGCTTCCAAGATTCATTGTAACCCAGCAATCAGTGAAGCTAGGGGTCACATCCCAATGAATCACTTTGACAAAAGGGACTAAGCCTTATTAAAAGAAGTAGTGGAAGAATAAAAGTTTCCCCTACCTCAGCTTCAAATACAGAGGCCCAGAGAACTGGAAACGAAATCATTCTTCTGGGGATGAATTTTCCCAGAACTCACAGTCAATATTGCAGCTTATCTGCCTGAGATTGCTTATTTTCTGTTGTTGCACCCATTACTATAATGCTGAAATCAGTTTGTATTTGTTTCCCGTTGCTGCTATAGTAAATTACCACAAGCCTGTGGCTAAAACTAACACAAATTTATTATGTTACGGTTCTGGAGGTCAGAAGTTTGAAATCGTTCTCACTGGGCTTAAATCAAGGTGTTGGTAGGATGACGTTCCTGTTGGAGGATCTAGGAGGGAATCAATTTTCTTGCCTTTTCCAGCTTCTAGAGGCTGCCTGCTTATCTTGGCTTGCGGCCCCTTCCATTGTTAGTGCCAACAATGACCAGTTGAGTCTTTCTCATATTCCATTGCTCTGTCACTGACCCATCTACCTCCCTCTTTCCTTTATCCTTGTGATTACATTGGGCCCACCTAAAAAATCCACGATACTATTCTTATTTTAGGGTCATATGATGAGCAACCTTAATTTCATTTGCAATACTGATTACCTTGTGTCACATAACCCAAAACAACACAAATTTACTATTTCACAATTCCTGGGTTTAGGATATGGACATCTTTGGGGTTTTTTATTCTGCCTACTATATAGATGTAATATATTAGTTATTTTTAATAGGAAACACTCTTTAAGAAGAAAAAAGATAACGTAAACTGAGGCTCATCAAGATAGAGTCCACTTTATTAGGAACAAACTAGTTGAGGTAAGTGCATGTGAGTGTGAGAATGAGTGTGTGTGTGTTTTATTTTTAACGTACAGAAAAAGAACCTTGTCTTTGAGAAGGAAAGGGCAGCTTTAATTAGCATTCCTGTTTCTGAACTAATTGTCACAGAGAAAGGACTCTGAGGAATGCACATTTCAAAATATTAAAAAGGGAACACTAAACAATTTAGAGTGTATAAACTAATGATCAGACTGAGGGACATTTTCTTTTCATTTTAGTGGTCAGAAACTATTAGGTGCAAGCCCAGACATGAACTAGGAGTTACAGGGATAGAACCCTACAGTACCCAGAACTGGGATGTGTTCTTTCCACAAAGAGTTTCCTGGAGGATTACAAAAGAAAATAGAGGAGAAACTACTGCATAAGTAGAGAAAAGGCATTCGCATGTTATCAGTCCCATCAGCTAATTCAGCCTTCTTAGGATGGATAACACCAAAAATGAACTAAACTCTTCAGCTACTGAATTTTTCATTTTTAGTTCAAGTGTGCAATGCTCTGAACACGAGAAAGCCATAGAGCATGACTTTCAAGGACTGTTCATGGTAGCAGTTAAACTCTAGGAAATGAGGGGCTTTACCCTTTGAAGATCCATAAGACACTTTCTCCTAACACTGCCTTTAAATGTGCTTGCATCTTATACATTTCAGTTAAAAATCAGCTCTAACCCCTTCTGAATGTCTACATTTATTCGTGATTTCCCTGGAGTAAGTTTACCTATATTCACACTTTTACAGGCTTTCTCTCACTTGTTCTTTACAGTAGGCCATTTTAAAAATGAGAAAACTGAGACTAAAAAGGTTTGCATGATCTGAAATCAAAAATGGCTGCAAAACAGGCTTTTAAAAACAGGCATTCTGGCTCCATGCCAATTTTAGATTTTTTTTCTTTTCTAGTCTTACAGAGATCTTTTTCTCTGTTGGGTGCTGTGGGAAGTGCTCTATATCAGCCACTTATAAAATGGGGATAATAAAAGCACCTATCTCACAGTGCTGTCAGGGGCAATGAATGCGTTAATGTAGTTAAAGCATTCATTTCAGGCACAAAGCAAACACTCTGTTTGTAAAAGTAATTATTGTTTCAGTAGCCACCTCTGAGGTATTTCGATTATTATGCCCATTTGACAAATAAACTGTGATCCAGAATGGTTAAGACACTTGTTACAAAGCTGGTAAGTGAACCTGGAACTCAGTCCTGCTGTGACAACCTGTTCCCATTTGCACAAGCCACACTCACATTGCCTCTCTGGTTTCAAAGAACCACTCTTAGTCACTCAGTTAGTTCTTGGCTTCCAAACAAGGCAGAGCCTAAACTAACTGAGCTGTATTATTATACTTAATCCATTTGACAAGATCCTCAGATGTCGATGCCATTGCTCGGTAATCTCTTCTTTATTTGAGGACTATGACCTTTGCATAATTTCCACCTCGCTGCATTTGTGCAAAAAAAACGTTAACACCGGTTATGTGCCATGCAAAATACGCAAGAGACTGTGGGGCATGAAGAGTGTGAAGAAGCTTACAGTCCAGAAGAAAAGGGAAGGAATGCACATAAGTTACTAAATCCAAGGAAAAACATTAGTGTCCAAGAGAAAATGTGTTTAAAGTGTGGTAGGGTTTCAGGGGCAGGAGAGGAGTAAGAAAGTGGAAGGATTGATGTTAATCAGGGAATGTTGCATGGAGTCTGAGCTTGACCATGAGTGGCAGCTCAATCATTCCTTTAATGAGTCAATTAACAACACTTATGTCTGCTATATGCTAGAATATGCAAGACTCCCAAATACAATCCAATCAACAAATCCCATTGGTTCCACCTCCAAAGTACATTCTGTATCTGACCAATTCTCACTAACCCTGCTAACATAGCCTTAGGCCCGAGCCACCATTCAGCAAACTCCTGTCTAATTTTGTTACTTTCGCTCTCACACCCCTAAGGTCTATTTTTACGCAGCAGCCAGATTAAAGAGCATATATTTCATATATGCCCCTTGATAGCTGTCCATCATATTCGGGATAACATTCAAACTCCTCGCTGTGTTTTGAGTCCTCTTTGATCTCAATTCCGACAAATTTAATCCTGTCCCACACCTCCTCATCACAGTTCTCTGCCCACATAGTCTTTCAATTCATTAAATAAACTAAGACTATCCCTGCCACTGGTCTTTGTACTTTGTGATCCCCATGTGATGTTCTTTACCCCAAGACAGTCCCCTTATTTCTTAGACTGTCTCCTTATTCTTTTCTCTTTCTTGCCACTCACTTCTAGGCTCAAACGCTGTCTTCTCAGAGAGACCTTTCCTGACCACACTATCCGAAGGAGTCTGTGTTTTTGTCACCACTCCCTGGTTACTCTTGATCAAATTGTTGTTTTTTATTTAGTTTTCTCCGTAGGACTCACCAACCTCCCCGAACTTATTTTTTTTAAATGCCTCTTAGCACATTCATTTCCTATCTCATCCCACTTGTGTAGATGCCCCTCACATGCGGGCCCTTTACCAGTCTCATTCATCTCACTGTCTCCAGGAACTAGGAGAGAGATTGTCAGTTACAGGCTTTCTATAATGATTTGTTGAATGAATGATGGCATAAGACAGGGTTCTTTCCTCACGCAGGCATTTGAATCTCATGAACTGCATCAGCAAAGTCATAATCAGAGACTGGCAAGTTAACTTTATTAAATAGTGCAGTGGGTTCAAGAGAGAATTCATTAGACTATGATGGTGGGAAAACTACAAAGACCTGCAAATATCTATAAGAGAGTGGAATGAGGAAGATTTAATGATCATTTCAGGTAGTTGATAGGCATGATCACGGCAGTGTCTGGTCTATTTCATCTGGTAATAGTGAAAATAAAAGCAACTACAACCATGAAAGAAAACAGAAAAGAAACAAGAGACCGGAAAACCAGTGAGTAGGCTATTGTAATGGTCTAAGCCAGATGTCCTATCAGTGGGCAGAAAGGGACTGGACACAGAAACCAGCAAAGCTGAAAAGCCGAACCCAGCAGAGCATGGTAGCCTATGTGAAGCAGAGGCTGAGGAAAGGAGGCCTCAAAGGTGATCTTAACTGATTGTGACACATGTTGGACTTATTCCTCAACATTTCACTGGCTCTGACTAGTGAAAGAATTAATAGGTATTGCAAGGAATCTGGGATAACTCATTAACATGAAAAAAGAACTGCACAACCAAGACTTAAGAAGGGCTGGGAAAGAGGATGCTGTGGGTGACCTGCAGCAGGAGCTTGCTGACCTCTACCTGAGAGAGCTGCCCTTAGCATGCTTCTCTCCATGGCATCTACCCAACTCCCAATCTTCAAGTTTCAAACATCAATGAGGAAGATCCTGTATGTAGGTCAGACGAATGGCACTGGATCAATCTGTTATTGTCTGGATCAATCTGTTATTGCCAAGTACAAAAGAGCACCAGGGACCCGCTCCTAATGACTGGGGTCCTTTTAGGACAAAGAAAACTCTTGGAGGGCCATACAGCTGCTTCAAGTCACCTCGGGTGAAATTGAAAACAGGAACGTGTAGAGAGGTGAAGATAATTGAATTTTTCATAAAGTTGTGTTTGAGAAACCATCAGGTAATCCAGGTAGAGCTGTTAAGCTGATAAAATATGGAGCTATGCCTTGGGACAAGGGCCAGAGTGACAGAAGATAATCTGGGATTCATCCACATAAAGGAGATAATCGAAGTGACAGTAGTGAATGACATATTCAGGGAAGAGAGATAGAAAGAGAAAAGAGCAAAGAATCAACCTTCCAGAAGCAAGGAGAGCCAACAGTGCCAGAGCAGGATTAGTAAGTGAGATGTAAGGAGACCCTAGAAAGTAATGTTTCATGGGAGTGAAGAGAGGAGAGAGCTTCAGAGAGGCTGGATCATCGAGTTCACTGTGGAAGCCCTATCAATCTCAAGTGAAAGTTTGGTCCCACCACCAATTAGCTTTAGGCAAGTGTGTGTACAGGGGCATTTCTATGTGTGTGTACATGTCCAGAGGACTGAAGGGCAGGGGTGGAATATAAAAGATACTAGTTAAAAAGATTTTCAACCATAACATGTAATCTAGAATAAAAGTCTATAGCTACACTATTGATTACTTATAAGAGAAAACTTTCATAAGGCAACTAGACTTTGCTTTTACATTATTTTGACATGGTTCATGAATAGATAAGAGAAAGTAGATCTGAGGTCCATTGGTCTACTGACGTTGTCTTCAAGTCTGAAAGAGTGAAGGGCTGAAATTTTAATTCACATCTCATTTCTTTTAATAGTCTGGCTTAAAAATAAGAAAACATTTGTCTCTTCATCAGTGGCAGAAGATGAGGGCAGGGTCATCAAGATCTGAATAAGGATAACAGCTCTTTGCAAAGAAGTACCCCAATTGGAGGATGACTCAATGCCTTGACACTAGTGAGAATAAATTGCACAGTCGGTGTGCTTAATCATAAAGTTCTTATGCCTTTTTATTCAATCCAAGACAATTGAACAAGTATTATTGAGCATCCAGTAAGTGCCCAACATTGATGCAGGAGCTGGGAATATTATAAGTACAAATGAGCCAGCTCTTCTTTCTTGGAGCCTACAGTCAAATGGGAAATGCAGAAAAATAAAGAGGCAGTTATTAAATATTGTAGTGAGAGCAAAGAGCTTCATCTTGGGAGCTCATTTCACAGACACTGAATTCACTCTTGATTCTAGGCAGGTTTTCTGATAAAAAAACATCATCTGAGCAGAGCTCTTAAGTATGAGCAGGGTCAGACAAAGATAGGAAAAATCTATGACTTATAGAGCAAACGGTAGTTTCAACAGCTTGGAACCTAGAGGGAGATGATACTTCATCTTAGACATAGGCAAGAGCTCAGTTCCCGAGTGAGTGTGTTTGGGTAGGAACAACACAAAGTTGATGAATTAGACAGGAATAAATCATATTTCAAGATACAGGGCTATTAACGTAAACAGGACACAGATCACGAAGGGTCTTTAGAGCACCCAAAAAGGAGTTTTTTTGTTTTGTTTCTTATCTTGAGAGCGTGAGGGAACCACTAAAACGCTGTAAGCAGAGGCACACAGCATCAAATATGTCCTTCAGAACGATCACTGTGGTTGCTGTGTGGACAAGTGATTGGGGGTTTGGGGGAAGAG
This sequence comes from Hylobates moloch, assembly GCF_009828535.3. NCBI lineage: Eukaryota > Metazoa > Chordata > Mammalia > Primates > Hylobatidae > Hylobates > Hylobates moloch. The sequence continues at coordinate 64,726,467 of NW_026652292.1, read as the reverse complement.
GGTGGCTGGTCTAAAGGTAAAGGGACTAATTAAGAGGCTGTTCCAGAAATTCAGGGAGAGATGACTTAGGAATGTGGCAAACTGACTGGAGAGACTTGGATGGATGTGACAGATACAGATGTGATGAAATCTATAGATACTGAAAGCCAGTGAACCACTAGGGCTGGAGAGGAAAAGAGTACAAGATGATATTCAAGTTTTCAGAAAAAAAATGCCATTTCTAGTTGAAAATTAAGAGGTTATTTGCAAAACTAATTACAGTATACAAGACTAACAAAGTGTGCAAAGATATGAAGCAAGAAGGAAACAGAACATGCACGTCGCAACTTAGAATTTTCTGGTAGAGGCAACTTAACCTTCCCAGAGTATTCATCTCCACATTTGGGGCATCCAGCCATTGCCAAGGAATGGCGGAAAATAAAGAATTGAGAATATGTGCCATGTAAGTGTTTGTTCGTGACCATTTAAAATCAGATGCTTCTGCAGTGTAGACCCTTCCTACGTCCCTTGTCTTAGAATGGTGAATTTCCCAGGTAGGCATACACCATCGATTCCAGCAGGTGCTAAGCAGAAGGATCTGCAGCTAACATGCAGATGATTAGCAAAAAATTTGGCTAATTCTCAGTACCACTGCCAACTCCAGACCAAAACCACCATCCTCTCCTTCATGACTCCTCTAATAAGTCGTCTCAGTTGCTGCCCTTGCCTCCCCATATTCTATTCTACAGAAAAAAAAGATAGAGTATTTTAAAGCATAGATCAAGTCATGTGACTCCTCTGCTCAAAACCTTCCAATAGCTCTTATTAAAAAAAGGAAAAAAAAAAAAGTCACAGTGGCTCACGCCTGTAATCCCAACACTTTGGGAGGCCGAGGCTGGCAGATCACATGAGGTCAGGAGTTCGAGATCAGCCTGGCCAACATAGTGGAACCCTGTCTCTACTAAAAATACAAAAATTAGCTGGGTATGGTGGTGCATGCCTGTAATCCCAGCTACTAGGGAGGCTGAGGCAGGAGAATTGCCTGAACCCGGGAGGTGGAGGTTGCAGTGAGCCAAGATTGCGCTGTTGCACTCCAGCCTGTGCGAAAAGGGCATAACTTCGTCTCAAAAATCTAAAAGCCCATTTAAAATGGGGTACGTGCCTTTTATGATAACTCTTTGATTTTTTGTCTCACTACACACGCCTTACTCACTCCAGCTACAGTGGTCTTCACTATGTGCCTTGATCGTGCAGACATGCTTCTATCTCAGGGATTTTGCACTTGCGGTTTCCTCTTCCTAGAACTTAGTAAGTCCAGCAGCTACCTTCTCCCAAATTACATGCTTCCACTCCCAATTCTTCCTCACCTCTTCCAAACCTTTTCATACTTTTTAGCAATTACCACTATCAAATAAACTACATATTGTTTTTATTTATCTTGTTTTTCCCACTAGGCTCTAAACACTATTAGGCAGAATTTTTACCAGCTTTATTCATGATTCCCAGCACTGAGAACACATTTGACATGTAGTAGGAGGTTGATAATGAGTTAATGAATGTTGCTGAAATATCTACCGAAAGCAACAAACATTTACCTTCATGAGTACACATGGTTTCCCCTTAATTAATATACATAGATACAATACATCACCCTTAAATATTTTGTATTGTTATGTTAATAGAGAAAAAAGTTCAATTTCCCCTTGGGAGAAAACACTATGAAATTGCTTCATTAATTGCTTATGAAGAAACTGAAAATGTAATGAGTAACTAAAGTTCTAAAAAAATTTGAGTGACAAGAAAACCCCTTTAACCTGCCCTCCAAGTGGGTCCTGAAATGGAAAGCTCTTAACGTTTATTTGGGTGATGAGATGGATTTGGCCAGTTCATTGTGTATTTGAACTGGGTGAGGCTGACTTGCCCTGCATAATAGAGGAAAATGGGATTTGAAGTGGCCTACCTCCTCCTGTTTCCTGGGTGGAGATGACTTGGTTCTGTGGATGAAAAAAGGGATGAAAATGAAGAAACAGGAACCAGAGAATGCACTCTCCTTAAGCAACGACAACAGTAATTTATTGAGTGCCTACTCTGTTAAAGATATGGTAGCAGAGTCCTCACATATATTATCCCACTTAACTGTCACAAGGACTCTGTTAGGTGTATATTATCTGCACTTAGCAGATAAGGAAATTGAGAGAAGTTCAAAGCGCTTTCGTTTTTGCACACAATTTATTGGTGCTGGGATTGAATCTAATCTGACTGCTGTGAGACCCTCCTTCTCCACGAAATGATGTTTCTTTGTTCTTGGAACCTCTCTTTCCTTCTCACCACAAAGTAGAAGGCATTTTTCTTCAGAAATAACTTTAGGAATAATAATTTTGTTTCCAGGTAAGTTCATTAAAACCCTTTGTAACGTATAATACAGTTGAAAGACCAACTTTGGTTCTATGGAAATGTGAGCTGGGAGCTTTAAACTGCAGACTTAACAAGTGAACTTTGGGGATATAGTCTGTTTCCCTCTTCTTAGAGGAGATAAATAGGCAGCACTGTTCAATTACTCAAACTCATTCTGTGTTTCATCTTTCCAGATAGCATTTAGCCCTGCTTTATTTTTTCCCACCATTGAAGTACAAAAGCTGCCTGGTTTTTCACTGCACAAAGTAAATGATGAGCCTGGAGCCAATTTCTCATCTCAGACACTGCAGTTTTCAATGTGCATTCTGAAAGCTTTGAATATGACTGTAAACACATCAACCAAAACAAACTGTAATTTTTATAAAATAAGCCTCAGAGTATGTTTTGCTGAAACTTAACACCTTTTGTCTAAGGGAAAAAGCAGAAAAGGCAGTAAGAGCAGAAAACTCGTACTCCATTCACTGGCAGTGCTGAATCCCATATAAAATCTGGTATGGCATAATCAAGACATATGGCCTCATCTTTCTTTGCCACTTCCTAAGAGTGAGGTGTTTAAGAAAGCTGAGAACTCTTCCTGGCCAATTCAGAACGGGGTTGTCTGCAGCAATGCTGTTCGAAGTGTGGCATCAGCAATACGTGGGAGAATGTTAAAAATGCAAATTCTCGGGCCCGCCCCAGACCTACTCAATCAGAATCTCTGGGGTGGGTGCAGCAGTCTGTTTTACAAGTACTCCGGATGATTGCGATGCAAGTTCAAGTTTGGGAAGTATAAACTAAAGGGAAGGAATTCTACCTGAACCCAGAACAATGGGATTCAAGTCACTGGAACATCAATTGACAGAGAATTATTTTGAGATAAGTCCTTTAACCTCTCTGGCTTCTGTGTTTCTTATCTATAAAATAAAGAAATTGAACCATTTTAATCCTGGGTCGCATCTTAACCTACTATCAGAGCATATCATGGTTACCTGACACTGGTATAAACATCTCTCACATAATGAAAGATTTGAGTATCATTTTCTGACTGCTCTTATTTCTTCTAGCTGGCATCATAATGACAATCACAGCAACAACATCATGGGAGGCCCTCCTGTGTTTGTGTACCATTTCCCAAGTTTAACACGTTTGATCTGCTGATGTCCTTTAGTAGTAATATCTCCAGTTTAGTACTGAGGAAACAGAGCTTATGCCAGTTCCTGAAGGTCACAAAGGAAGTAAATTACAGGGCTGAAATTTGAACCCAGGTCTGATTTCAAAATCTGCTCCTCCCTTTCTACCAAAGTCTATCTTCCGGGAACTGGTAACTTTCATTAATGAAAAGAAGAAAACAAAACAAAACAACACAATCCATAAGGTGGGGCTAAGCAGACCTCATTTCTGTGAACAGTGTGATTCCTTGAAGTATGTAAAGCAATTACTTTGAATACATTTAACACACGTATTGGTTTCATATAAAAGCCACTTTACCTAAGAGTGATCAATAAACAACAAAGCTTGCTTGTAGTTGTACTAAACTGCTGATTTATTGACAACTCTGAGATATTTTGTCCCTGGTGAAAAGACACAAAAAATAGAAACTGGAGAGAACTTTGGAAAGCTTCTACCTTAAAGAGGTTACCATAGACAAAAGGAAATTTAGAACTAGAGAAGTCTAGCAATTTATTTAACGTCACACAGCTGGTTAGTGGCAGAAATATGGTCAGAATGTATCTTACTGCCCACCTGAGTTGGTGTTATTGCTGATATTATTTTATTAAATGAAACTGGATATTGTTTCAGAGGAGGCTTACAAAGAAGTGTGGTAGTGCAGATTCTTCAATGATAAGCCAGAATTACTCACACCGATAAAGTTAAGATGCTAATTCTGGGCAGAGGCAACAGCCTGAAGCAAAGGTATGGGGGGTCTGGAATCACATGATGTGTTTGGGGAACGATTAGAAATTCCATATTACTAAAAAATGAATAAGTACAAATCAGGAAGCAGTTGGAAATGACCCTGGAGAGGTATGGAGTATTGAGGTTATGAAGGACTGAATATGTCATCCCAAAAGAGGTTGCTAAAGAATTGATGCAGGAGAATGGCATGAATAGATTTGTATCTTAGCTTGCTTTGGCTATAGTATGGATTTAAGGGGTGAGGAAAGGAGGAAGATACAGCATCCAAGACTAAAAATAGCGAGATGAGTTGGGCTTATAATATTCCAGGCAGCAAATGGTAAAGTCTGTGCAATGTCAATTTTACAAGCAATGAAGTAGAAGAGGAAGACTCAAAAGATCTTTTGAGAGGTAAAATGACCACAACTCATTGCTCGATTCAATGAGAAAGGAGAGAGTATATGGGCGACTCCCAAATTTCTAACTTGGACAACTGACGGTTGGTGATGAGATAGGGAGACCAAAGAGGAATACATTGGGCCAAGTGGAAATAGTAAGACTAGTATTGTGTTCACTGTATCCCTGCACCATCGCTGTCAGGATATCCTGGAGAGACAGTCCACACAGAGATGATGGTCCGTACCATTGCAATGTGTGAGACTCCCCAAGGCAAAAGAGTAACACAGTCAAGGTGAGAGTCCTGGAGAATGTTACAGAAGAGGAGGCACCTACAACAATTACTGTGGGAGAGAACAAAGGAGTTGGAAGCAGAGAGGGAAAGCCTTGTGTCAAAAGCCAAAACTAATTTTCTTTTTCACATTTCATGAATTATAATTAGCTTCAAATGCATACAGTTCCACGGAAGTTAAAAGTGACTTCATTTTTGCAATATGGGTGTCACTGGTACAGAAGATCAGTAAGGATGGAAACGCAATCACATGGAGACGTTAGCTGCAGAATTGAAACAGGTGTGTTTCTGTTTTATGGGATTAAAAAATGCTAAAAGAGAGAGGACAGGACGTAAGAACAGAGTGGTGCAAGCATGACACATAAACATATCGAAGAGCAAGCAGAGAGGAAGAAGTGAATGTAGAGAGAGAGGAGACAAGTGATAGAACATCTCTGAATGTAGAGGGACCAATAAGGTATTATTTGGCTTTGGCTTAGAAAAACTGAGACTCATGTGAATAGCAAAAGTATAGACCTTTTCATACAAAATATTGTACTATTGTGGGAGCTAATGCTTATATGACATCCAGAGGTTCCTTGTAAAAACAAACAAACAAACAAAAACCCAATAAAAACAGGGGTTCCCAGATATAATGTTAGCTGCAGATCAGATGTTTGGAAAGTCCATGAGTTTCCCCTGACATCCACCTGGTCACATGGAGTGGCTCAGTACACAGGCAGAGCTGGCCATGTGTTTTCCCTGCTTTGGTAAGCCAGTTACCTGCTTCTCAAATAATCAGGAGAATATAATCTTTGGCAGTGTGGGTATCATGCAGATAAAACTAACAAGTAATCATTGGGGCCTTCTCACTTTTTCCCACTTATTGAAGTGTTTTCTGAATAAATACCAAAAAGCCTAATCACAGAAAGCTTTAATTGGCTCAATTCTAATTAATATACAGATGATTAAGATAATTTATATTTCATATTTATTTATTAAGTGAACTTCCTTAAAACACAGTATCTATCTACCATTTTTTTCTACATATAACCTGCCTGAAAACTCAGACCAAATGAGTTCCCAAATTACGCTGGACAGTAGGACAAGTTTGATGAATTTCACCATAAATATGGTTTGGCACCATTCTATTGAAAATAGAATGATAGAATTTAAGAGGCCTCATATCCGGAATGCATATATAGTTTGAATGCAGAGTGACTTTGGTTATAGTGAAGGAGGAAGCACAGGCCCTCAGGTAGGTGTCTCAAATACCTTCTTATTTAATTACAGCAGCATCTCTACCAGAGAGTATTACACAATTATTTTTATCCTAAAACATACTCTTTCCCTGACATTTGCATTTTTTTCTGAAATTTGCATGCAAATTTCGGTTGATCTACTCATTAAAAAAATGTTTATCCTTCCCACCTCATGCCCTTAAAAGTATTTATGTCAATAGGAGAGCAATAGAGAGCCTTAAAATGGAGGCAATTGAGGCATAGAGAGACTATGCATCTCAACAAGGTACATAAACCAGAATTAGTAGAGCCAGAATTTGAACTCAGGTCTATCTAACTTGAAAGCTGGTCAAGAGCAAATCTTTGCTATGCAGATGAAGGCACCATGCTGGGTCCTGAAAGACAGCACCTGCCCTTAAGAAACCTGCATGCAGAGGAGGAAATGGACACTAAAGAATAAACAAGTAGATAAGAGAAATTTAGATGCTCCATAAATTCTACAAAGGAAATAAAACAGGGTAAGGTAATAGAGACAGATTGGGGAGTTGCTTCTTGCTGGCCTCTTCCAAGAGGTAACTTTGAATTTCTTCCCATTCTTGTAAAATTGGGCAACAGCACATACCATGTAAAAGAAGAGGACTTGCATAAGCTGTAAGATAGAAACTTGCTTTTGACCAACTATAAATCAGACATTGCCGCTCCTCATTGTAAGCTCTAGGTGTCTCTTTTTAAGGGATCATAATCTACTGGGGAAAACAGATAAGCCAAATTATATACGATGTTGTTTACATCAAGAGCTATGATGGAGATGTGTTGAAGACTCTACAGAAGCATGGAAGAATGGAAGTTTGCTGTCGGTAGAATGAGTGTTTCAGAAGTAAAGGTGGGAGTTAAGTTGGTCTTGAAGAAATAGGATTTTGCCCAGGACATGGGGCAGGGAATGGGTAAGTGCATGCCGTGCCTGGGAGATGTGTCTGTGTCACGTGATGCAGCATGGAGGTCTGATGAAGGATGGCATTAGCAGTTGTATTGTCATGGCGGACCTAACTTGGGGTGCAGAATGGGGCATGACAGGGGATGTTCTGAACAAGATGTAGCACCTGGGAATAATTAAGCCTGGCAAGGTCTCACAATAAATTATTCTCTCTGTTCTTGAGGACAAATGTCACTGAAAATACTTAAAGTGAATTTCCTGGCAGTGCCTGGCTGACTTTCCAAGGTCTCTTGCTGAATAAGGTAGAGAGAACACTGTTTGAGTCAGTGGTTCTCAGTAGAATCACCAGTAGAACTTAAAATAATATGAACACGAATTTAAAACTTTTTAAAAAATACCCTTGAATAATTAAAATCAGCAGGTCTGGGAATGGGGTTTGCACATTGGTGATTTTTAAAGATCTTCAAGTGAATGTAATAGGCATCTCGTGCTGAAAGACTATTTCTAGAAGACTTGGAAGGGAAACTGAGTTTTCCTGAAGGCCTGAGACACCATATATGGCAGAACCTGTACAGAAAGAAGTCATCCAAGAAAAGACAAGGAATTGGTAAGGATTGATCTTAGGACTGGCAGTGTCCATGTTCCAGGCTTTAGAAAAAGTCATTTTTTAAATTGTTGTGTTTACATAGTAGATGTATATATTTATGGAGTATATGGGATATTTAGATAGACTATTGTCACCCTATCATGCTTTCAAAAACTAGATCTTATTCATTCTTTCCAGTTTTTTTGTACCCATTAAACCACCTCTACTCTGCCCCCGACCCACCCAGCAACTTCCCTTCCCAGCCTCTGGTAGCCATCTTTTTACTTTAGAGAAAGTTATTCTGAAAGCAAAGCAAGTGAAAGAAATGTAATCATTAGGCAACCAAGCTCTGAAGTCCAATGGTGAGATCTGAATTTAATGGTGCTCTGAATACTCCTCAGTAATTATCTCAGAAGAAAACAATGACGCCAAAGGGAAGCCCTGATTTTGAACAGTCCCAGGTGACAGTAAATGAGAAGTAATCTGACTAAGAAACCAATGGAGAGTCATCCCTTGACTTTCTTTTGCATAATGACACTTGAAGCACACTTGTTTATTCTGTAAACCTTAGTTAAACAAACTTACCCTCCAAAACACTGGGGGTTTGCCAGAGAACAGTTAGTTTAATTGGAGCTCATCTGTTTTTGTTCCTAATGAGCCTCCCATTTCATAGCCTGCTCCTAGTTTGACATACAATGTCCCCCCTGTCTGGGATGATTAAAAACCTGGTTAAGCATACAATATACAGTAGCTGCCAAAATGTTTCCACCAGGCAATACTGCTCAGAACTGAGACCTGCAGGCAGGATTAGAAGAGAGAAATCTGTTGATTTTTCCAGCTCAAAAACAAACAAGCAAACAAATCACATCCAATTATCTGAGTTATATTTTATTAAAGAATCCACCGGCGAACAGCATTCACTTCTCAAGATTTGCTACCAAACTGTCTCCCCATTCGCTAGTTGGTTTGTAATTTAGAAAGTGTGATAAACAATTTTGGGGAGCCATTAAGTTTTACCAGTGTTTCTGTCTGAAATTAGGCTAATATGTTTGCCAAAGAGCTGCTCTGTGCTATAAAATCTTTATTAAAAATATAATTATTTACAAAATTATGAATACTTATGGATTAGAATAAATGTGACTTCATCTTGCAGCTATGGGCATTTTCTTTTTGTTTTATTTTTTTGAGATGGAGTCTCGCTCTGTCGCCCAGGCTGGAGTGCAGTGGTGCCATCTCAGCTCACTGCAAGCTCCGCCTCCCGGATTCATGCCATTCTCCTGCCTCAGCCTCCCGAATAGCTGGGACTACAGGCACCCGCCACCACGCCTGGCTAAATTTTTGTATTTTTAGTAGAGACGGGGTTCACTGTATTAGTCAGGATGGTCTCGAACTCCTGACCTCGTGATCTGCCCGCCTCGACCTCCCAAAGTGCTGGGATTACAGGCGTGAGCCACTGCGCCCGGCCGGGATTTTAAGAAACTAAGGTGCTAATCATTGGGTGTTTCATTAGGAGACACATTTTAAAAATCTAATTCTCCAAGCACTTTGTTCTTAGACTCCCACATCCCTTTCACCCTCCCCCAAATGCAGGATCACAGGATTTCTTCTGTCTGCCTTATATATTTTGCAAGCCAACTATTGCACTAGAAAAAAAAAAATCTTTCACAAATAATAAAGAGGCAGATGTTTTCTGGATCATAATGATCAAATAGAGTGAGCTAAATTGCTCATTGATCTGTGATTTCTTGTCATTTGAAAATCCGATTAAAAGTATAGAACTTTTAGAAAAGACATATACACACACTATTACATACATCATAACACTAGACATGAGGAGTGGGATTCATGTTATGAATACATAGCATTTGTTCCGGGAATAGCAAAAGGTTGATACACAATACATACTTACCCAGTGAATAAATGAGTGAATAAAATTTCAGGATGGATTTGGATAGCCTTGAAAGTGAGTGTCAATAAACCCTGGGTTCAGAGCCTCCATTGTGAATGAAATAATTATGAAATTGAATTCTCCTGATTTCTTTTGGCCTTAGAGACTTTCTTTCCTTTCCTGTGTTAAGGGTTGACCATCTCCTTCCTTTCCAAACAATTAAAATATATAGAGGGTATATATGTTTGATTAGGTTTTCATGTAGAGAATTACAATTACTTCCAGCCTGTCTCACGGAAGTTACTCAAGGTTTCCTTGACGGGATATTTGGTTGTTCCTAAACTCCTCTGTAGTGCATTTAATTACTATCTCACAGTTTTTCTGCCACATGTCTAATGTAATGCATTTTATTATTATAGCTTCATTCTCAGAATACACCATTTCTCCCTTATTTCCAAGTTCCTAGGGCATTTTAGTACATGTCTTGACAAAGGACATATCCCTTCTCTGCTGCTGGAATGGGCTGCCGCCTCTGAGCTTCTTCAGGCACGCATTCTGAAAAGACGTCCACGCAGGGAAAAATTCCGTTCACCTTCCTTCTCATTCAACCGTCTTGATTTTGTCTGTGCCATTTTAAAAGACTTGTGTGCCTACTTTCTTTGTCAGCTACATCTGCCATAACAAAATACCAAAGACTGGGTGGCTTAAACAACAGGTATTTCTCACGGTTCTGGAGATTGGCAAGTCCACAATGAAGATGATGGCCAGTATAGTCCCTGGTGAGGGCCCCACTCTCATGACCTAACCCAACCCTAATTACCTCCCAAAGGACTCACCTCCAAATACCCTCACACTGGAGGTTAGGACTTCAACAGTAGGTCACACACCTACTGCTAATTAGGGATGTCTCTGAAAGCTGTAGGGGGTCACAGAAGTCACTAACACCAAACAATGAAAAAAGCACAAGGCATCTTTTTCGATTCGTTGTTATAGGAACATGTCCACACTTCCCTCCCTCCCCTTCGCCATTCACTGAAAGAATACAGGATGTGACTATAAAGTGATGTCTCCGATTTTTAACATTTAAAATAGAAAAGAAATTGTACACTTAAAGAAAATATGGTGTCTTTTTAAGAAGTCCCTTGGGGAACCACACTCTTAGTCTAATGACGCTTCTGAATGGCAGAGCACCTTTTTAAATTCCCCGAAGAAAATGCCTGCAGACTTTGTGGCGTGTTCTTTCGAACGTCCGCTGCCAGGAAAATCCCTGACCTTTATGCGATGAATTTGATTTTGGGAAATAGCAAAATTGCATTTGGAGACAAGTTTTGCAATCAAGTTAAGTGATCACACCAGAGAATTCTGCTTCAGGAACAAAACTGGGACAGATAATAGACTAATAAGAATTCCTTCACCACCAGGTTTGTAAAACTTGTCTTGAGACCAATTACAATACAGACCTTTTCAAACTGATTTTTAACAATAAGAGCATAGTATGGTTAGTGTGTAAATTAAGGTAAAAATATTGAAACACAAGATATATTTGAAAGCCTAAGTAATCCTATTTTTTAGTTTAACCTTTCCAAGACTGTCTTTGCACACTTGGATTTTTATTTGAAAATAAAACCAATTTGAAATTCATGCTAATTGATGCTACCACTTCAAGAGTTCATGAAACCAAGCAGTTTTGAGTGACTTTGCATTGGATCAGCCTGTCCTGAGTCTTACCTTTTGGAAAACATAACCTGCACATATGTCTCATTTATTCTACTCAATGCCTCCCGATGAAATCAGTAGCAACAATATATGCATAGTAGGGAAATAACTGGGCAAAAAATGAATCACAATTTTGATTGTAATTGGGGGCAGCGAGAGAAGAGGAGGAAAATACAGTCATTAAAAATATATATAAGTAATTGGTTTCTTTGCTTTCTTGTGAAATATGCTAGCCCCACAACATGATTCTTCCTCATTAACTTTAGAAGTGCTGTTTCTACCATATTCACTTCCTAGGGGCATTACAGGAGATCCATTTGCAATTTGTGCGACTGACTCAAGATTTCATACAACTCTTGTTTCTGAAATGTCTTCTGATCACTGAGTCATAAGAGTAACACTTCTCAAGTTGTTACTGTTCTGAAAGTCTTTGAAGGGTTCTGGGATACTTGGACAATAATATTATTTCCATCGGTACTTTTCCATCCTCCTGTGTATGGTATTATTTCCACCCAACTTTGGAAAAATGGCATTTCAACAGCTTTGCATATTCATATTGCACCTGCTTCTGGACTATAAATGATTACGTATAGTTTAAATTTATAGAAAATGTTCACAGGAACCAGATCACAGGGCACATATGTGACTACTGATTGCTTCTATTTCTTATTTTCCAAGTATAAAAATATATTTATAATGAAAAGCTTAACCTTGCTTTATCTCCAAATCAACAAAAATTAAACCTCTTTGATATTAGCCAGATAGACTACTCTTTCAACTTTGACCTTAAAGGACAATAACGAATCTCATTAAAATCATATTTCCAAAGTGGCTTTCAGAAAGTCCCCTACTCTTACAGTATCTCCAGGTTCAACAAGTTTATTTTTGAATGCACTTAATGCTTTTGTTTCTTCTTTTCAGGTTCTGATTTAATCACTTAGCTTCTGTGGCATAATCAAGACAAGTTGGATGAATTGTCTCCTAACTGGATTATGATGAAAGAAGCTCTAACTGGTCTTAAGGTAGTTTTGATGTTTGGAGTCTTTCACAAAGAGAAACAAAAGCATGATAAGAATGTGCTAAGCTAATTTGCAAGGGAAGCAAGGGTGTCACAATTAAACAAGGGTGTCCAATTATATTGTTCCCATACATCATTCCACCACTCCAATAGGACATGGGGTCATAGAGAACAGAGTCAAGCCTTGTGGTTCCTGTTGTGCCCAGCACACACAGCATTGTGCTTGGTATATAGTAGGTGCTCAATAAACATGTGAATATAATTTAATCTAGGCTCTCCCAGGGAGAAAATATAGTTTGGGGTTCAAGGTAAAGAATCTCAACATGGCCAGCACAGTGGCTCATGCCTGTAATCCCAGCACTTTAGGAGGCCAAAGCAAGAGGATCGCTTGAGTCCAGGAGTTCAAGACCAGTCTGGGCAGCATAATGAGTCCACATCTTGACAAAAATAAAAATAAAAAAATAAACTGGATGTTGTGGCGTGCATCTGTAGTCCCAATTACTCAGATTGCTTGAGCCTAGGAGGTCAAAATTTCAATAAGCAGTGATCGTGCCACTGCACTCCAGCCTGGGTGACAGAGTAAGACCTTGGCTCGAACCAAAACAAAACAAAACAAAACAAAAAAACCTCCAAAACACTTAAACATTAGATTCTCCAGATATATGTATGTTTTGTATATCGATCATTCTATGTCACAGGAAATGTTCAACCAGGACCTGGGTAACCAGATTAGTGTCATAAAGAAGGGGTTTGTAGATCACCTAGGAAGTAGAACTAAGTTATATCTAAGCAACCTTACAAATTGAAAATCTATCAGTCTTTGAAAACATATCTGTTCTATGTTTCTCACAGTCTTACTGGTGATGGGATAATGACCAGTTGGCCATGATCTTAACAGGAAACGACAATGTAATATGCTAGCCCTTCTAGGTAACATATTTACCCTGGCACAGAATGCCTTAATTCCAAGGTGTGACTCACTGTAATCCTGAGAATTACAGTAATTTGGGGGTGGAATATTATGGCCAAAGGCAATGAGCAGAGAGGAAACTTCTCACTGCGAAGCTGAGAATGAACTGAAATGATCAAGAATTGAATGCTTGAAGTCTTTTAATAAATTATAGGTAGAAGGTGAACTCAGCTATTTCTGGGCTAGTGCCAGCAGGAAGGGGTCTAAACAGAGGAGGTAGCACAGACGCAGCAACGGAATCTGAATGAGTCATATTTCCACATCAATAGGGCTATGAGGAGACCACTCTGAGATGATATGACAGATAGTGGCTATCATTGTCCAGCCCTAGGAAAAATGAAGATTGTAGGAATTAGGTTAGGAGGTCAAGACTTTCAGGGAAGTAGACTGGGAACCAGAGGCCAGGGAGAGTGTTGTCAAGTATGCTGACCACACAGTGAACACAGAGGATATAACTTGATGCTTCTGAAGAAACTCCAGGCAGGGTTAAATTCCCCTCAGTGACCCACTGACCCCCAGACACCAGGCATGGGGTTGACCAGCTCTCTCCAGTTCTCCATCACTACATAAGAGAAGAAGCCTTGAAAATGCCACCAAGCCTTTGGGCTCAGAATGAATCATGATGGAAGCTACTGCAGCCTTGACACTGGAAGGCATTTCACTTCTGTCAACTCTTGCCTCAAACGGATGTTCATTTCCTTTTACACAAGATATAGGCTCTCTGAGGAGGATTTGTGTCAACTAAAGAGGAACACTGAATAAGCTGTTGTGGTGGATGTCAGTGTCTATTCTGTGCCTGAAATTGGAATTTGGGCTTAGAACTTAAATACAGGATGTGACTCAATGAACAGAGACCAGGGTTCCAGTATAAGATATAGAGAGACTTTGTTTTGAATCAGTTCTAGTATTTCTAGAAATTCTTGTTATATTTGATGGAGTGAAATCAGTAATTCCTTGACACTCTCTTGCTTGTCAGCTTCCATAGTACTCTGCTGTCCTCATTATCCCTTTACTTCTCTGAGCCTTCACAGACTCCTTCTTATCTTCCCAACTTACGTAAATGTTGATGTTCCCCAGGAATCCATTCTCAGACCTCACTTTCTCTATATGAGCTCATCCATGCTGCTTCCTCCAATCATCAACCATATTCTGATGACATATACGTCTTTACCTCCAGTTCAGACTTTGGATCTTTAAAATCATATAATTGCTTCTACCTTCTAGTTCTGACTATCTCACAGATACTCAGATGCAACATGATCAGGATTTATCTTCACATCCAAGAGGTCCTTCTCCTACAAGACCACCACATGCCCCATGAAAGCCATACTAAAAACTTAGGAGGCGTCTTGACTTCTCCTTTCCCCTCAAAGCCCATCATAGCTACTCTGTCAAGTCCTTCTCACATTGCCCCAACACTATTCATGGATGAGTCTCATCTTCTCCATCTCTGGAGTCACCTCGCCTTAAATGAAACATCCAAATTTATTTTTAAAATGGAAATGCACCCCTACGCCTGAATCACAGGAAAACAATAATAATAACTGATTAATATTTCTACATCACTTAAAGAATAACATTCAAAATCACATGTCTTTCATTAGGGAAATGCAAATCAAATCACATTGAGATATTATAGAACACCTCTTAGGGAAGCTGATATCAAAAACTGGAAAGTGTGAAGTGTTGGCAAGGATGCGTGGATATGAGAACATGTGTGCATGGCTGGTTGAAACGTAAAGTGGTGCAACTACTGAGGAAAACGGTATGGTAGGGCCTCAAATAGTTAAACGTAGCATTACCCTTGACTCAGCAATTCTACCTTTACGTGTGTGCCTAAAGAATTAAAAGCAAGGATTCAGATATTTGCACAGCATTGTTCATAGTAGCATTATTCACAATAGCCCAAATGTGGAAACAATGCAAATGTCCATTGATGGATGAATGGATAAACAAAATATGGCATAATATACATACAATGGAATATTATTTAGCCTTAAAAAGGAATGAAATTCTGATATATGCTATGGCATTGATTAACCTTGAAAACATTATGCTAAGTGAAATAAGCCAGACACAAAAGGACAAATGTTGTTATTAGTTTTTCTCAGATTACACATATTTGAAATATCTTAAAAGAAGAAAATTCACAGAAACAGAAAGTAGGATGGTGGTGATGAGGAACTCTGGGGAGAGAAAAATAGAGAATCATTGTTTAATGGGTAGAGTTTCAGTTTGAGACGATAAAAACATTCCAGGGATGGACAGAAGTGACTGTTGCACAACATTGTGAATGTAATTAATGCCACTGAATTGAACACTTAAAATGGACAAAATGCTAGAAATATATATATATATATATATAATATATATATTATAAAAAGGGAGAGACAGAGAGAGAGGTAGACAGCAGATGAGAAACAATGATACTCAATTTTTTTCTTCTCACAATTCCTTTTAACTAATATTGGTTATATATATAAGCACTATTCTATATATCATGGTTATACAAAAAAATTATATATAATATATAAATTATATATAATATATAAATATATATAATTTGTGTACATTATATAATAAATTATTAAAGTATATATTATACATTATAATGTATATTATATTATATATATTATAATATATATATCTAGAAAGAAAAAAAAACAAATTGAAATTACATGCCATCTCCTACTTCATACCTCGGGCTCCAGCAGCTCTATCGTCAGCTATGTAACCTTCATTTGCACCATGCACCATGTCCATATGAAATTGACAGCTGACTGCCACTCTTAGGACCCTTTTCTGCTTCCTTACAAACTGGATGAGGGCTTAGATGGCTGACAATATACCAAGTATACCCTTTTATTTTTTAAGCATAGTACCTGGCATGCCGGAAGCTTTCTTTCTTTTCTTTCTTTTTTTTTTTTTTTGAGACGGAGTCTCGCTCTGTGGCCTGCGCTGGAGTGCACTGGCGCAATCTCAGCTCACTGCAAGCTCCGCCTCCCGGGTTCACGCCATTCTCCTGCCTCATCTCGAGTAGCTGGGACTACAGGCGCCCACCACCATGCCCGGCTAATTTTTTGTATTTTTAGCAGAGACAGGGTTTCACCGTGTTAGCCAGGATGGTCTCGATCTCCTGACCTCGTGATCCGCCCGCCTCGCCTCCCAAAGTGCTGGGATTACAGGCGTGAGCCACCGCACCCAGCCAAGCTTTCTTTTATTTTTATTTTTATTTTTTTCAGATGGAGTCTCACTCACACGGTTGCCTAGGCTGGAGTGCAGTGGTTCAATCTTGGCTCACTGCAACCTCCGCCTTCTGGGTTCAAGCAATTCTCCTGCCTCAGCCTCCCGAGTAGCTGGGATAAAAGGCGTGAGCTACCACACCCAGTTAACATGCAGTAGGCTTTCAGCAAACACTGAGGGAATAAGCTCGTGAGAAGCAGCTATTTTTACAAATGTAAAATATTAAAATTGGAAGGAATCTTAAAGTTTAGTCTAAATTCTTAAGAAAAATGCTATTTTGACGTGGTAGACAAAATGGTGCTTTCCAGAGGTCTAATTTCCATTTTAAATTAAATAGCAGCCCCCTTTTTTCTTTTCCTTTTGCCAATTGATTCTATCATTTTATGAACTCATAGAAGGGTTAGATCTGAATCACACAATTAATTATGTCAAGTGTTTTCCAAACCTCAATAAATCTTATCACATCTTCATAGTGTTTGCTCTACCCATGGACTAACTGTTCAAATGTTCAAATAAGTTCATCTTCATCCAAAGCAATGTTGTCAATAAAATATAAATTATTTTATCTTATTTTAAGTTCCAGGATACATGTGCAGGATATGCAGCTTTGTTACATAGGTAAATGTGTGCCTTAGTGGCTTGCTGCACCTATCAACCCACCACCTGGGTATTAAGCCCCGCATGCATTAGCTATTTATCCTGATGCTCTCCATTTCCCGAACCCCCTGACAGGCTCCAGTGTGTGTTGTTCTCTTCAATGTGTCCATGTATTCTCATCAATCAGCTCTCACTTATAAGTGAGAACATGCAGTGTTTGGTTTTCTGTTCCTGCGTTAGTTTGCTGTGGATAATGGCTTCCAATTCCATCCATGTCCCTGCAAATAACATGATCTCATTCCTTTTTATGGCAGCATAGTATTCCATGGTGTGTCTATACCACATTTTCTTTATCCAGTTTATAATCAGTGGGCATTTGGGTTGATTCCATGTCTTTGCTATTGTGAATAGTGCTGCGATAAACATATGTGTGCATGTATCTTTATAATAGAATGATTTATATTCCTTTGGGTATATACCCAGTAATAGGATTACTGGGCCAAATGATATTTCCAGTTCTAGGTCTCTGAGGAATGGCTACACTGTCTTCTATGATGGTTGAACTAATTTATATGTCCACCAACAGTGTAAAAGTGTTCCTATTTCTCCACAGTCTCATCAACATCTGTTTCTTCTTGACTTTTTAATAATCGCCACTCTGACTGGCATGAGATGGTATCTCATTGTGGCTTTGATTTGCATTTCTCTAATGATCAGTGCAAATCACAGTTTTAACGTGGTGTTTGTATATCTTACGTACATTAAAATAAATAATTAACTAGTACAATAAAAACTCATGGATGTACCACCTAATGTCATTTTCTTTTACTACATGGTATGTAAAACATGCTTTGAAAAATCAATTTGAATGTATGATTGACTACTTTCTTGAATTATCCTCCAGGGTCCTGCATAGACAACTCTGATTCCTCAACAAGCTTTCACACTCTCTAAGAGCAACTCTCTAAACTCTCTCTTTTCTTCGTTGTCATCATTTTATGTTTCTTAGCTCCTTGACAGTTGTCAAGCTCTCACCATATTCAACAAGTATCTGTTGAATAGATATACTTGCTGCTTCTGAGATGGTACATATTATCTTCCCTTATAAAGTGAAAGCTATTTCATAAGGTTATAAAATTGGAAGGTGAGATGTCCATGAGATTGCACCTTGCAAACATTCAAGTACAAGGAGGCAATTGAATCTGGGTCACGGCTCCTGTGCTCCTGAATGTTTGCACTAAGACCACACCTCCCACAGACTCTTTCAACCAATGACTGAACCTGTAGAGGATGCGATGGAAGGCTTATCTCTGGGCAACACAGAACTCCTCTCACAGCCAACTTTGGTTGCAGAACTCCCTGAAAGATTGCTGAACCTATTGACACTGCACAGTGGTCTAGATCACTTCCACCAAATTCCCTTCCCTCTCTCCTTCACTTAGGGTCAGACTTCCATCATAATTTGATTGATTGTTCTCCCACTCTTTCGCTCCTCAATTTTTTGGAGGGATTTTTTCTTAATAAAGTCCCTGTATATATAATGCTGACATGCTTCTTGGGATACTTGGACTAACATAGAAAGTATTAGTGAGAACTACATAAATGTTAGAGATATTTCAAGCTGAATTTATCTATGAGTTTGGATAGGGTTAATTCTGAATTCAGACAGTGTTGAGTTGAATTTCTGAATTACTTAGTTGTATTAGTTTACTAGGGTTGCCACAACAAAATACCACACGTCAGGTGGCTTAAACCACAGAAGTGTATTAAAAATCTGAGTTTAATAAGTGTCCCCAGGGTTGATTTCTTCTAAGGCCTCTCTCCTTGGCTTACAGATTGTGATCTTCTCCCTGGGTCTACACATTGTCTTCCCTCTGTGTGTGTGTCTCTGTCCAGACTTTCTATTCTTTTTCTTTTTTTTTTTTGAGATGGAGTCTCACTCTGTCGCCCATGCTGGAGTGCAGCGGCGTGATCTTAGCTCAATGCAACCTCCACCTCCCTGGTTCAAGCAATTCCTCTGTCTCAGCTTCCTGAGTAGCTGGGATTACAGGCACATGCCACCACGTCTGGCTAATTTTTTTTGTATTTTTAGTAAAGACCACGTTGTGTGTCACCATGTTGGCTAGACTGGTCTTGAACTCCTAACCTCAGGTAATCTGCCTGCCTTGGCCTCCCAAAGTGCTGGAATTACAGGCGTGAGCCACTGCGCCCAGCCAATAACCTCATATTAATGGAATTACCTCTTTAAAGACTCTATCTTCAAATACAGACACATTCTAAGGTACTGGGAGTGAGGACTTCAACATTTGACTTTTAGAGGAACACAATTTAGCCCATAGCACCACCTGAATAACTTTGAACAAGTCACTTGACTTTACAGAGCCTTAGTCTGTAAAATAGGGGATAATATCTACCATATTATTTTGTTCAAATTAAATACAGTGACATACATAATGCCACTGGTACATATAAGGCAATCGTCATTTAAAAAATCCTCCCAATTTACTAAAATCATTGTCATTACTTTATTAGAATTAATTTATATAGGGGCTCTATTATCAGAGGTATGTCTCACAGCTATATAAAGTAGAATTATATGATAAGGTTGAAAAGGAAGAGGAAAGAAGTATACAGTGTCTGATTGCATAGCTTCATGTTTATGATATGACAGTTCTGTGATTCTGAGCCTGACATATTTATTTAAGCTATACACCAAGAGTTCAGAAATTGATAGCTAAGAGGCACATTTGGCCTGAAAATGTCTGTGATTTTTCTAGAGAGTACTTTAAAAATCAGAATAGAAATGCCTTTAAATAAAGCATGCTTCTGATGTTTTCCACTGTTTTTCATATCCCTAACACATAGTCACATTATACAGGTGTAACATTTATCTAGCCCTTAAAAGCTTTTAAATGGACAATCTTTGAAGCTCAGACCACAGGTTCAGAATATACTGCTTCTATGTCCTTGACTATTCTCAAAAGAACATATTTTCTACCATATTATCTAAATTATCTGAGAAAGACACAAGTGCTGCTACGTTGTTATCCTCTAGGGATGCTCACATTTCTTCAATATCCACAAATTCCTCTTACAATCATCTAAGGTTGCTCCCCATGCCACCAAGAAATATTAATCAACAAAGTAACAAATAGTGCGACGTGCCAAGCATCTTTAGCGACATGCACCCTCAACTTTAAACAGAGACTATTTGGGATGATACTCCCTCTTCTGTCTAGAGATAGGTAAACACCCTCTGCACCCCAGATTTACCAAACTTCATGACGTACCCATCCTAAAAGGACACGATCTTCAGAGTACACAGAGTTTTTCTCTAGATGCTTGACAGCATCGCCGTTCTTCGGCTATATGAGCTTGCTTTTTTAAAACAACTACTTTAGGAATCTGGTATCCAGAAGAAAATAGGGTAGTTTTCAACTTTCATTGCATTATTTTTCATGATCAAGATTACAAGGTAAATTGAAACTATTATCATGATTCACTCCTCCAGATGGCTATGAAAAGATTGAGTGAATGAATATAAGACAATTTTAAAGAAATGAATAAAATAACTTGTATGGTTAAGTAGCAAAGTCAAAGAGAAGTTGGGAAGAAGAGTTCCCAAATTGCCTTCCTGAGACTAAACAATTTGAATAGGTCAAGAGTGAGAATCTCTACAGAAACTTGCTAAGCTTTTTAAATGCAGTCATGCTTTGCTTAAGGATGAGGATGCATTCTGAGAATTGTGTCCTTAGGGGATTCGGTTGTTGCGTGAAGATCACGGAATGTACTTCCACGAACCTAGAAGGCATAGCCAACTACACACCTACGTGATGTGATATGGCTTATTGCTCCTAGGCTACAAACCTGTACAGCATGTTACTGTATTGAATACTACAGGCAATTGTGACACAATTTTAAGCATTTGTGTATTTCAACATACCTGAACATAGAAGAAGTACAGTACAAATACTATCTAAAAGACCAAAAATAATACACCTGTATAGCACATTTACTATGAATGGAGCTTGTAGGACTGGAAGTTGCTTTGAGTGAGTCAGTAAGTGAGTGGCCAGTGAATATTACTTTAAAAACATTGAAGACTTTATAATAAACACTGTACACTGAGGTTATGCTAAATTTAACTTAAAATTTCTTTCTTTAATAATGAATTAGCTTACTTGCAACTTTGTTACTTTTTAATTTTTTAAAAGCATTTTGACTCTTGTAATAACACTTAAAACACAAACACATTGTATAGTTGTACAAAAATATTTTCTTTCTTTATATTCTTATTCTATAAGCTTTTTTCTATCCTTTTTACTTTGAAAAGAAATTTTTGTTAAAGGCTAAGACACAAACACGACATTAGCCCAGGCCTATGCAGGGCCAGGATCATCAATATCACTGTCTTCCACCTCCACATCTTGTCCTGCTGGAAGGTCTTAGGGGCAATAACACCCGTGGAGCTGTCGTCTTCTATGATGACAATGCCTTCTTCAGGAAGACCTCCTGAAGGGCCTCCCTGAGGCTATTTTACAGTTACCTCCCTTTTGAAAAAATAAGTAGAAGATGTAAGCTCTAAAATAATAATGAAAAGTATAGTATAGTATAGTATAGTATAGTATAGTATAGTATAGTACATAAACCAGTAATAAAGTCATGTATTATCATTAGCAAATATTATGTATTGTGCATAATGATGTGTGCTATGCTTTGATCAGACTGGCAGCACAGTAGGTTTTTTTACACCAACATCACCAAAAACACTGAGTTATGATGTTATGGCGGCTACAATTTCACTATGTGATAGTAATATTTCAGCTCCATTAAAACCTTGAGACCATCATTGTATTTTCAGTCCATTGTTGACCCAAGCATTGTTATGCAGCAAGTAAGTGTATATTTAAGCTGCTTAAATTAATTTCAATTGCTGTTCCAATTTTCTTAGTCATTCTACATTTCGTTACGACACTCCTGACCATAGAAGAATACAGCAAAACCGCGGTGGCTCACGCTTGTAATCCCAGCACTTTGGGAGGCCGAGGCGGGCGGATCACGAGGTCAGGAGATTGAGACCATGGTGAAACCCCGTCTCTACTAAAAATACAAAAAAATTAGCCAGGCGTGGTGGCGGGCGCCTGTAGTCCCAGCTACTCGGAGAGGCTGAGGCAGGAGAATGGCGTGAACACGGGAGGCGGAGCTTGCAGTGAGCCGAGATCGCGCCACTGCACTCCAGCCTGGGCAACAGAGCAAGACTCCGTCTCAAAAAAAAAAAAAAAAAAAAAAAAAAAAAAAAAAAAAAAGAATACAGCAAAACCTCACAATTCATAAAATCACATCAGCTGTGCACACAGGTGATATACATTTATTCTGTGTAAGCTTCTTAAAAACAAACTCAAACCCATTCTTTTTTCCATTGCATAACCTTTAAGCACAATCCAAACATTTCATCTGATGCTATTAAAAAGATCCGCCAATGCAAAACCATATTATAGCCGGGGGTGGCGGGTTAATACTTTAAGTATTTTCAAGATAATTTTTACTGTTTTGACTATATACAAGGTGGTGCCTTTGCACTGATTTTGTCATCCCTTAGCATGAAATGAAAATCCACAGGAATTTAAATCTAGAATTAGAACATATGAGCAAGAAAATTTGATTTCTTTCTGATGCATGCCAGAAATAGTATATTAACAATAATACAATAAAGGAAATTCAAAAAGTATTCATCTAATCCTTACTAAAGTTATTATCAATGAGTTCTAAACTTTATTTTGTCCTTTAAGAATCACAAATTATTGGTTTCAAATGATCCGAATCATCATCTAATGTGTCTTATACTGCTATCCTATAAGTTTTTTTGTTTTTGTTTTTGTTCTTTTGAGATGGAGTCTTGCTTTTTTGTCCAGTCCGGAGTGCAGTGGTGTGATCTCGGCTCACTGCAACCGCCGCCTCCCAGATTCAAGCGATTCTGCCTCAGCCTCCTGAGTACCTGGGATTACAGGCACATGCCACCATGCCTGGCTAATTTTTGTATTTTTGGTAGAGATGGGGTTTCACTATGTTGGCCAGGCTGGTCTCGAACTCTTGACCTTAGGTGATCCACCCTCCTTGGCCTCCCAAAGTGCTGGGATAAGTTTTTATCCCATAATTACCCCATAAAATGTGAATAAGAAAATGAATGCCTCTGGAAAAGCAATATAAAACAATGAAGACATTAACTAGTAGTCATTATAAATATAGTTAAAGACCTAAATGAAATCATGGTTATAGAAAGAGAGAAAGCCATGACAACAACGTTTCAGCAAGGAGAGAATATCAATAAAGATATAGACATTATTTTAAAAAGAACCATCTGGAAATGCTTGAATTGAAAAACGTAATAACCAAAATAAAAAATTCACTAGCAGAAAGTGAAAAGACAACCCACAAAATGGGGGAAAATTTTTGTAAATCATTTATCTAACATGGGACTTTTATCCAAAATATATAAAGAATTTCTACAGCTTAATAATCAAAAGAAAGATCACTCAATTGAAAAATTAAGAAACGATCTGAATATAAATTTCTTCCAAAAGTATGCAAATGACCAACATGCACATAAAAAGATGCTCAACATCTTTAAACCATTAGGAAAATGAAAATCAAACTCACAATGAGGGCCAAGCACAGTGGCTCATACCTGTGATCCTAGTGCTTTGGGAGGCCCAGGCAGGAGGATTACTTGAGGCCAGGAATTTGACACCCTATCTCTACAAAAAAATTAAAAAGTTAACCAGGCATGGTGGTGCATGCCTGTAGGTCTAGCTACTCATGAGGTTAAGGTAGGAGGATCACTTGAACCCAGGAGTTTGAGGTTGCAGTGAGTTATGATCCTGCCACTGCACTCCAGCCTGGGCAACTGAGTGAGACTCCGTCTGAAAAAAACGAAAAAAGAAAAATCACAATGAGTTAGCACTTCACACTCAGTAGGATGACCATAATCAGAAGCACCGAAGAACAAGTACTGGGAAGCATGCAAAGAAATTGGAACCCTCATACACTGTTGGTGAGAAGGGAAATGGCTTTGGAAAGCCTTCTGGTAATTCCCCAGTTAAACAAAGAGTTACCCCATGATCTAGAAAGTAAGTGATTTTATATCATGGTTTCTGTTGCACAATTTTAATTCATTTATTTTAGTGACAAAATTTAACAAATTTATTTTAGTGATAAAATTAGACAACTTAACATAATTTGAAACCAAGTAAAGTAATGCTTTTTCCCTTGTGACATCATTAGCTAGTACAATGAGTTTTTGAATATCAATCAGTGGTAGCCATCACTCTTATGAACTAGAGTCCTCTCTTTAGCCAATTCTGTAGTTCAAGGCAATTAATGTTTATG
Organism: Hylobates moloch; assembly: GCF_009828535.3. Taxonomy (NCBI): domain Eukaryota; kingdom Metazoa; phylum Chordata; class Mammalia; order Primates; family Hylobatidae; genus Hylobates; species Hylobates moloch. Next base: position 64,701,952 of record NW_026652292.1, on the reverse strand, counting down.
AGGTTGACACGGGAGTCAGGCATGACGCTGCGGTTCCTTCCAAACCATCACTGAAATGTTTAATTATATTTAGTACCATGTTTTATTAAGTTATTTTACTCTTGGAATTTTGGCAAACCTTGAATCGTACTTATAATCATTCCCCAACAACTAAAATATCTGATTTAGTCTGCCAGATAGTAGAGTTTACAGAAAGATTTTTAAAGCTTACATTTTCATATGTATTTATTTCCAATGAAACCCCTATGTGTTTGAACCGTTTCTAAAATTGTCATTAAACACCCAGCAATGTCTATTATTACCTGTACTAATTTTCTATACTTACACTGTGTAGAAAGTTTTCTTTAATGGTCTCTTCAAAATTTCAACTCTGCCTGCTGACATTTAGTGAATGTCAAGATACTTAATACAGGGCTGTGCTTTCCGCTTTTTTCAATAGATCCTATTGTTATTGACTTTATCCTGATGAGAAAATAATTCTATCTCAAATATTAGAAAATGTATCTTTGAATCAAGTAAGTATGTTAGTTTCTTAAAGTGTCCAACCCTTCATCAAATTTTTTTCATTGATTAATTTTACAAATTTTAAGTGGAAAGAGAGAAGTTATCATCTTATTTTATGTGATACGTTTATTTGTTTAAATATGTAGAGCTTATTGAACTACATTAAAATAGAATGAGGCTGTGAGACCACATAGAACCTGAGGGGAAATTTACCAGGGGGTCAAAGAAGCTTTTACTTAAAGAATATCAATAATTTCCCAAGGCAAGAAAAATGTAAGATTTTAACACGCTAAAGTCATATAGTCAGCACCATTTAAACTGTCAACTGTCACAATTTATGATTTGTCATTTAGGGTTTGTCTGACCCCCATACAGGTGAGGTAGGGAAGGAAGAAGAGAGAAGGTAGCTCCATCTCAGATGCCTGCTCAGGTGGTCAGAACTTAGGAGAGAACCATACTGAGTAGCTGGAAGAGTTAAGAAACCTGTCTAAGGATGGGCCAATTGTCAAAGCAGTTGGAGCCAAATTCTGTTCTTAGTCCAGGTGTTTAGCAAGGGACCTAGAAAGACAAACAAAACTGCTGCCAGAAGCCAAGTGGACACCGTTATGGTGCATGTAGTGAAAACAACTGAGAGAGAGAGAGAGAGAGAGAACTGCAAAAAGGTCACTCATTGATATTGCCTTTTTAAATTTCTTTTAATGATTTCATAACTATTTACCAAATTCTTTCAGTATGCCAGGACTAGATTAGGCTTCAGTGATATAAATGTAAACAAACCTGGCACAATCTTTGACATCATGGAACATCGATTCTAAGAGAAAGATAAATATTAGTCTAATGGCCATGAACATAAAAACAAGTTACAATCATGAAGAGTGTAATAAAGGACAAAGTTGCTATGATAACCCATAATGAGGCAACTTGACTTCTCAGGGTCCCTTGCCTTCTGGTTTCTGGTCAGATTTGACCAATGGGAGGTACCAGTACCAGAGGGGACAGCAGAAAGAGACTGAGATCGAGATAGTGTTTCCTCTGCCTCCTGCCAGTTATGGCTTCCTAGTTCTCAGAGAAGCCTGTACATCTCCAGCAGCTCTGGCCATATTCTCTTCATGGTTCCAGCTCTTGTTATTATAGCTCTTGTTATTGTTAGTATCTGGATGGCTTGAAATGAAAGGGTCCAGGGGATGGCCTGCTGCAGTGGCTCACACCTGTAATCCCAGCACTTTGGGAGGCCAAGTTAGTTTGCTCGGTTGAACCCAGGAGTTTGAGACCCGCTGGGGCAACAAAGTGAAACCCCTTCTCAACAAAAAATATAAAAATTAGCCAGGTGTGGTGGCATGTGCATGTGATCCCAGCTACTCAGGAGGCTGAGGTGGGAGGATTGCTTGAGCCCAGGGGGCAGAAGTTGCAGTGAGCTGAGATCCTGCCGCTGAACTCCAGCCTGGGGGGACAGAGTGAGATACTGTCTCAAAAAATAAAAATAAAATAAAATAAAAAAGGGTCCATGGTAACACCTTCATTAATTTCTTTTTAGAATCTGATTGAGATATACTGTTCTCTTTCCTGCAAGGACAATGGCTGATAATCAGTTAGGTGAAACCTGGGTAAAGGCAGACTAAGAATATGAAACAGCATCTGAGGTGGAGGTGACAATGGCCAGTCATAGGTGAGTGTGTCTGGAACACGGAACACAACCAGTCTGGCATGAGGCAGGAGACCCAGGCAAGAGTTGGATGATGCAAATGTATGGGTCATTTGGGGGTTTTGTCTCTATTATAAAAGCGTTTCTGAAGGTTTTAAGTCAGACTATAACTTTATCAGGTTTCAATTTTCAAAAGATTATTCTGACTGTGTTGAGAAAAACAGATTGGGGAATATCAACGGTGGGTGTGGATAGACCAGTTTCTTAAGAGCTTTTAGAACAGTTTGACATAGAGTTGATGATTAATTAGACTAAGATGTTGGTAATGGAGGTAGACTAAAAGAAATTGAAAGGTTTAATCAGGGGTCAACAAAGTATGGCCTGTGGGTTGGCTGTCATTGTAAATAAAGTTTTATTGGCACATGACCACACCTATTTATTATGTATTGTCTATGGTTACTACAACAGAGTAAGGTAGTTGGACCAGAGACCATATGGCCCACGAAGTCTTAAATACTTACTCTCTTGTGCTTTAAGAAATACTTTGTCACCCTAGGCTAAATCAATAGCATTTGGCATTAGATTAGATATGGAGTTGAGGGAAAAAAAGGGAGGTAGGAGAGTCAGGGATGTGGCCACAGAAGCTCTTCTTTGACAGTGATAATCTTGGTTTTTTTATTTGTTTGTTTGTTTTATGACAGAGTCTTGCTCTGTTGCCAGGCTGGAGTGCAGTGGTGCGATCTCAGCTCACTTCAACCTCTGCCTCCCAGGTTCAAGCGATTCTCCTGACAGTGATAATCTTATTTTAAGTGCATGATTTTGACATTTATAATATATTTATAAGATATAATTATATAACACATACATATTATAAATATATATTATATATAGATACACAGTATGAAGATATGTAATCTTCTTGCATTTGCCACCAAATCATCCCGTTGCTGAATAAGACTTCTAGTGTTCTTTTGTTTTAATTGCAAAAATCTAGTTTTCCCTTTGAAGAAAAGAAGTAGAGAAAACATTAATTCACAACGGAAAGGACCATTTTTCTAATTTTGTTAGAATGTCTCAGGGCTCAATTCTCTTCTCTTATTTATGTATATTCACTCTTCTTTTTTTTTTTTTTAAATCTTATCCAACCTCATGGCTCTAAATAATTTAAAATGATGACAACTCACTGTTTATATTTCTAGCCCGAGCATCTCAAACTCCAGACAAATAATTAATTACCTTCTCAACATCCCCACTTGGATTTCTAATAGACATCTCACAATCACTGTGTCCTTAACTGAATTCTTGACTTCCCTTTAAGTAGTTCTACTCACAGTTTTCCCATTTCAGTTGATGAAAGTGCCATCCTTTCAGTCATTCAGGCCAATACCACTGGGATCCTCCATTAGGAACTGTGTTGCCTCTACCTTCAGAACATATCCAGAACCCCACCATCTCTCCCCTCCACCCCCATTGTCACTGTCCTGATCAGAGATGTCATCTTTCCTAGGCTGAATTTCTGTAACAGCTTCCTAACAGGTCTACTTGCTTCTATCCTTGGCTCACCCACTATAGTCTATTTTCTAAGCAGTAGACTGAACCTTTTAAAATAGAAGTTAGATCATGTCACCTCTCTACTCAAAACTCTCCAACAGCCTCTGATTTTTACTTACTCAAAGTACTTAAAATTGCACGTATGACCTTACATAATCTGGCTTCCATATTCCTCTGGCTTCCAATAAGTTTTATTCACTCCACTAAATCATAGGGCCTCCTTGAATTAACACGTTCCTGATCCAATGTACTGTAATAAAGGAGTGAAAAGTAAACATGATTCCCAGAGGCAGTTAGTGAGATGGTTGGAGGTATCCATTCCCTCCCACACTCTCTTCCTTCCTTCTATCCTAGCATAAGTTATTTAGCAAAATACTTAGTACCTTCTAATATGTGTTACATGACTGCTAAATGCCAGTGATAGGAAAATCCATACAACATAGGAACACACAATCTGGTGGGGAAAGATGATATGGAAACCAACCAATGCAAGACAATGCAAAAAGTGCAGGCATAGAATGATGGGAGGTAATTTTTAAAAACTCATCATGTCTAAGTTGGGAAGGATAGAGATTCTATATGATAGATGCAAAGTCATTCCAACCAATGTAGTTTGGAAGAACCCAAAGCATTCTAAATTATCTAGTGAACTTCATGTGGCTCTACATAAAGTATTTCCATAGTAACCATGCCTGTTCTCTTGTATGGAGCATGAGTGGATAACCACTGAATTATATTCCTTTCGTCACAGTTTAAGAGCAATATAAATTCCTCTTTTTTTCAAAATGCTTCCCAACTTGAGACACAAACATTCTACCAAGAATTGGCCAGGTGCGGTGGCTCACGCTTGTAATCCCAGCACTCTGGGAGGCTGAGGCGGGCAGATCATGAGGTCAGGAGATGGAGACCACGGTGAAACCCTGTCTCTACTAAAAATACAAAAAAAAAAAAAAAAAAAAATTAGCCTGGCGTGGTGGCGGACGCCTGTAGTCCCAGGTACTCAGAGAGGCTGAGGCAGGAGAATGGCGTGAACCCGAGAGGTGGAGCTTGCAGTGAGCCGAGATTGCACCACTGCACTCCAGCCTGGGCGACAGAGCGAGACTCCATCTCAAAAAAAAAAAAAAAAAAAAAAAATTCGACCAAGAATAGATTTAATTATCTATACATTTAAAATGTAAATGCAGCCTAAGAGAAGCCTACATTTATTAAATCAATCTATGAGATCGCCTTCTTTCTAAGATGAGGGTAACTTCAATATTGAAGTGAAGACAGTACAGAGACACTAAGAAATCTACCCAAGGACACACAGCTGATCAGCGGCTCTGACTTAATTTTTTTCCCAAACATTAGGTTTCCTGAGTGCAAAGTTGTTATGTTCGTTCCTACCTCATAAGATTGCTCTGAGCATTAGAAGTGATAATGTCTGAAACATGTAGGACACCTTCTATGATGTACTAACAGTGCAGTAATTGTCAGTTTCTCCAATGTCCCACAGCCAACCTATTCTATTGGCTGCAAATTCTAAGTTATGGACTATTAAATGATCTGGTCAAAACTGGACATGGATGAAAATGCACTTTAGAATTACTTTTCGGAGGTAGAGGTTGCCAATCAGGTGGGTGGAAATGCTTTCTGTCCTGTAAAGTCCAAGAGTTGTCTATCACCAACAGCACCATTGGAGGGAAGCTGTTGAGTGTACTACCTGCCATCTGGGCCTCTGTTGTTGGACACTACTTGACTCTTTAAAAGAGGTCGCCGTCAGCATCATGTCTATTTACACTGGTTGTTGAGCATCATTATGGAAGGTGAGTGGCCCATGTTGGCCTTTATGCTCCTACACCAACTTGAGAGCCTTTAACTGCATAGAGGCCTTTGACTTAATGTAATAAAATAATGACTCTTTCCATTTCAATGTTTCCATTGGCGTTTTACTTGAATCCCTACTATACAAAAAACCTTAGTCTCAATAGTTTATACAGTTTCTTCTATGTCCGAAACACTCAATATTGAGTTCTCTTGATAAAAACAAAACTTGGAGGTATTTAAAAAATAGTTCAGTTGGAGACTCCCTTTGCTATCTAAGGCAGGGGTCCCCAACCCTTGGGTCATGGACTGGAACCTGTCAGTGGCCTGTTACAAACTGGGCTACACAGCAGGAGGTGAGTAGCAGGCGAGTGAGCAAAGCTTCTTCTGTATTTATAGCAGCTCCCCATTGCTTGCGTTACTGCCTGAGCTCCGCCTCCTGTCAGATAAGCAGCACCATTAGATTTTCTTAGGAGCGTGAACCCTATTGTGAACTGTGCACGCAAGGGATCTCGGTTGTGTGCTCCTTATGAGAATCTAATGCCTGATGATCTGTCACTGTCTCCCATTACCCTCAGATGGGACTATCTAGTGGCAGGAAAACAGGCTCAGGGCTCCTACTCATTCTATATTATGGTGAGTTGTATAATTATTTCATTATATATTACTATGTAATAATAATAGAAACAAAGTGTACAATAAATGTAATGTGCTTGAATCATCCCAAAACCATCTGCTGCTCCCCACATCCATGGAAAAAGTGCCTTCATGAAATTGGTCTCTGGTGCCAAAAAATGTTGGGGACCACTGATCTAAGGGGTTTAACAAACTGTTTCTTACTTTTAATCAAACCACACCACACTGATTGACTTCAGAAATGCTCTGTTTAACTAGAAGTGTTCAGGACTTACGCAGGTTGCTTTTATCATCACCATCATTTTAACTTATAACCCTAATAATAACAATAAATTACCAGACTTTGAGAAAAATATCAGAAGCTCAATGAAGTGTATAGTTCATAATCACTACTAAATTGATAGGTTTGTGGTTTAGAATTTGTGTAGTGGAGCGAGGATAAATCAGACTTCAGTATGATTTGTGTATTTGTTTACTGTAGCAGAAATATGATGTCCCGACCATGTCCCCTTGACCCACCCTGGAAGCCATCAAAGACAGTCTCATTCAGAGCTACAGCTGTCCATGGCTCTTCCTGAGGGTGTTCCCCAGGCCCAGAGAAACACCTTCAAAGGAGAAAGCATGGCATAGAAGCAACCCTCATCCAAAAAAAGATAGGAATTGTCCATTTCAGGGTCAGGTTCCATCTTTCATCTGGTCTCCAAGAGGGTCCTCAAGAGACTATGCTTCCCATGACTATACAACCTTCCTTAGCTTTCCTCTCTTCCATGTTCCCCATTCCCACTTCTTCACATGGCTTTCTGGAATTCCCAAGCTCCTTGCACCTACGTGCTTGTCATAGAGTCTGGCATGCCTTAACGAAACACTCGTTAATTTTTTATTTGAGATCCATCGAATCCTTACTCTGTGCCAGACATCTTTCATTTATGAAATAGTAGCTTCTATTTTTGTACCCATTTTGGTGATAAATTAATGTTTGGAGAGATGTTAAATAATTTACAAATCACAGTGAGTGGCAAAACCTAGTCAATTTCCATTCAATTGCTTCTATTGTTTGATTGCTATCTTTTACCTTTACTCTGTGAATTCATATTGATAAAACAAACAAGAGACTAAATGCTGTTATACTGTGACATCCTGTAAAATTCAAATCTCCGGGTGAATTTTGATCTAAGGGATATAGAGGTGTATCTTTTTGTTGTTACACATGCAAAGAAGGCTTCTCTCCACTGTACAATATCCCCTTGGCTTGGCTGTGAGCTCATCTGCTCTCATTTTTGGCTTTAATTTCCTCAAATGGAAAATGAAATGCCTTGGGCTAAATGAGTTTTAGGATCCATTGAAAAGCTAACTTTATACAAACTCGAGTTATGTAGTCTGGTCCCTCCAGCCAACTCTACATCGTTAGCTTTTTGTTTTACACTGAATTCTCTTTATAACAACTTCTAAAGCAAAGCTTTTCTATAAAGTGCCAGATAGAAAATATTTTAGGAATTTTGAACTGTAAGGTATCTGTTGTAATTTCTCAATTCTTCATTGTAACACAAAAGACAATATGTAAATGAATGAGTGTGGCTGTGTTCCAATGATATTATTTATGTCAACAGGCAGCAAAGCCACTAGACGTGCTCAGTGTTGCACACAGAGAACAGCCTCGAAGGCCCTCGCGCCAAGACACGGCAGATGAGGAATGACAAGAAATTTCAAACATTGCTTGTATTCTCTGTCTAACTGTCCTCCTGGAAACTTTGAAGATATTTCTCATTCACATAGCTTCTCAAAGAAACAAAGGATAAAGAAAGCTTTTCTGTTTCTTTCTTACATGAGCCCGGGTGGCTTCTACTTGACGTGGACTGTTTTGTGTTGTGTTTGCGCTGGGCTTAGAGGCTGAGAAGAGTCAATATCCAATGGGGGTGTTGTCTGGAGAGCTGGGGAATATATAAATATTGCATTTGGAATGTACTTTCCTCTTGAACAATCAACCTTTCTGCACAAGTTTGCTTGCTAAGGGTCCGTTATTGGCATTTTTGTTATAACCCCTCTAATACCAAGCCTTTTCAAAGAACTTACGACTCAGAGCAAATATTCTTTTGAGGTTGAATCTGGCATTCTTGATGCTATTCAAGGAATACATTTCTTTGTATAAACTTTTCATAGAAAACTTCCTGAACCTGTTTTAGGGAGCCCAGAAAGTCCTAGAAAAAAAAATTGCTGCCTCATGCTTAAGCTTCTAGTGGGTTTTGTGAGCTGAGAATGCATAAACATGGTCAAACATTATTTCTGATCCCGTTTGTACTGAAAATCTCTCCTAGGCTGGTGATTTGTAATTAATGATAGTTCAGGAAACCTTGACAACTATCTTACAGTTGGGGAAAAGTGATACAGGCTGGCTTGTGAAGCAACAAGCTCCTTGTCGTTACATGTAATCAAGCAGAAATTGAACAACCACTCACCAATGATGCTGTTCAGAGATTTCGCATCAGGTGAGAGCTTAAGAAAATAGACTGCAGAGATTCACCTCCCTACCTGTGAGGGAGAAGCAAGGGAAGGAGCGAAACAAGGTATAAGCCTTCTATACTCTCCCTTTTCTCCTCTCTCCTCTTTAAACTGGAAAAACTCGGTTTTACTCTTTTAGATATTAGACAGTTAGGAGGCTTTCTTAGGAAGAAAGTATTCTACTACTACTAATAACAAAATGAATGAATAAATAAATAAAAAAATTTAAACCACTGGACAACTGAGATCTTGAATTATGTTAATCTTAAGATTTTAAATTTTCTACAAGTAGGCTTTGACACATTCCAAATAAGAACTCATCCCTGTCTATCTTCCTCTCAGTATCTCTCTGATCTCCACAAAACAAGTGTGAACTCTTTTTATTCTAGATACATTTAATAGCTACATTTGATAGAAGAGTAGAAAATTCTTCATAGGTTTTCCATTTACAAGGAATAGCCATCAGGTTTAGAATTTTGACCATCATTAATAAGTAAACTCTTCAAAAGTCAAGCAGGGCTATGTTTATTGAGAACTCGGCCCTTTAGGAATAAAAGGAAACCTTTAGTAAATATCCATTGGTCTGTTGCATCTTGGCCCTAGGGGCATGCATACTCTTTGTGTTATGTCCTCACATAACTTTTATAGCTGATTCTCTTAAAGAAGGATAGAGTCAGAGGAGACAGTGAAAACCATGAAAGTATGAACATGGAATTCAGAAAAGCCTGACAATATTAGTATCAAATATATATCAGGTATGGTAGGTACCTGATAAAAATTTACTGAATGAATGATTGAGGCCATGATTATAGATAGTTTCTATATAAATTCTTCTATAAAAAGAAGAATTTTGAAGCAACTATCATCTGATTTAGATATTGGGCCAATATGGATTTTAATGGTAATGTTGGAAAACTATTTCCAGCAACAAACTTTATAGTAATAAGCAGGCATTCTGCTTATATGAAAATCACAAACAGTGGAAGATATTGACTTGTATTTATTGTGCAGGTTCTGAAGAAAACCACATATGGTCTCTCTGGCAAAAGCTAGTGAATTTATGTTAAAAATATTTTTGTGTGTGTATTGCAAGTGTTATACACACATAATTACATGATAAACAAATATAATTCTATTTGATTTTCCAAGTAATTAATATTTTAAATATTTGCAAAAGGGGCTATAGCACACACAAAAAAGACATTGAAAAATCTGTTTTAAGTATAAAACCTAAGCAGTTGGCAGAGGAGAAAAGAAAGAAATTTTTTTACATCTCATTATTAGGATTCAGTGCACACTTACAGAAGAGTTCCTTTCCCCTAAACCCTAGAATTCTGGCAGAGAACAGAGCCAAAGTGAATTATATATAACCCTGAAGCTTCATCAAGAGAATCACTGGTATTTGTTTACAGATCAGTATTGAAAACAAATCAGCTTGGAGGGTTTAGCTGTATGGAAGGATATAGTTTGCTTCTTAAATAACCCAAGCTGTGTTGAAAATGTTCTCTCTGGGTTCCTTATGTTCTTTCTGTTTTGTTTCTCCTTTCAAATGCAGAGTGAATACGATTGGGATGGCCTTTGGCTTCAGCCAAAATCTCTAATGCCCTATGACTGGGGCACCCTTGTCTTTTCCCCTGGTCTTCCTTAGCATGGTAGCCTGTGATACTTCCCAAAGTTGAGTTCTGGGTGACTGGCGACAGCCTGAGAAATGATGGTCGAATGACGGTCGAAGTGATGGTTTCTGTCAGTCACCAATGAAGGGGTCCATTAATTTTCAAGGCATAGTGTAAGTTCCATCTGTTATCCTAAGTGTTTGTGGAGATTACATGCCAGGGAAAAGAGTTACTGAATTAATTAAAAGTAAATGTCGCTTCCTAAAACTCAGCCCAGTAAACACAGCTTGGGGAAATATTTCCTTTTGCTTGAATGACAGCTCTTGGAGTTAGGTAACGTGGTGCTTTCAGACATGGTTTACAGCTGCAGAAACGTACATTGCTGGACAGCTGTCCTGCCCCCTAGGGTATGGATCACTGACAGTTCTTTCTCACTGTCAATTTTGCAGAGCCCAGAGGTGGATGCCTACATGACAGCACTTTACCATCCAGCATGATCGATAAGACAACCCAATAAGGATCCAAAGCAATTTCCTTCTCTTATCTTTGCCTCTCAACTACATTTGCTTTTAATGGACATGAGTCCAGGCTGGCAGTTGCGGAAAGATCCTGGGGTGCAATGTTTTGTGGGAGAGCACCAAGCTTCATTTCTGATCTAAATTGCTAGTTGGTTCTTATTTTAATCTTAAATACACTAAAGAAGAGTTGTCTTTGATGATTTTGTCAGAACTGCTGGTTTCTAACGTATCTTTGGCATTACCTGCAATTTCCAAGGCTAATTTCAATATATATGAAAAATATTTTAGGATTAGAATGTGACATCCTACTAATCATTCAAATGAAAAAAAAGTAGAGTGGTTGAAATCACCATTGTTCTCTGTAGCAACAATAACAAACAATTGTTATCTTTGGTAGCTTTGTCCTACCACTCCTATGTGGCTCTGAGACTTACAGCAATCTACAAATACATAACAATCTTAGTTTCACAAGTTATGACTCATGTTTCATATTCCTTTGGGCCTAACAAATTTTCATTGCTGGTGAGGTCTAGCCATTGGACAACCAAAAAGTAGGCCATTTTTGACCTCCAGTCTTCATTAACTAGGGGACAAGTATATATGGCATAGTGGAGACCGTTTAGGAAAAGAAAGGAAAGGAAACTCATATTTATTGAGGCTTTATAATGTACAATTGTAGTGGGCACTGTTGGTGCTCTGCTCATATTCCCTTAGGTTCCTGTTTACATTTTCTAGTGCCTCTTGCTGCCTTGCTAAGCGCTTCCTTCATCTAATGGCCTGCATCTGTGGCTCAGCTTGGGAGCGAGAATGGCTCTTGCATTGATGGAACCCCTGTGTCCAAGAGGCAGAAAATTTACAGCTTCATAATATCTTCTAGCCAGATTGATTAGTTGAGGGAGGGAGACAGCCTAGCTCTCTTGCCTTAAGTCACAACCAAATCCAGAGCATAATTTGCACAAGACATTTCCTCTCTGCAGGATCACTCTGAGACTGGGACTGTGCCTGAAATTATATCCTTGCTTGACTTCTCTCCACACTCTGTTACTCCTTTCTCCTGGGAACACGTTCTCAATAAATCACTTGCTCCATAATCTTTGCCACAGAGTCTGCTTGGAACATACTTATGCTGTGCCTTATACATATACTGTATTACATATGCTATGCCTTTATGTATACTGTATATTTAATGTGCACAAAAATTCTGCTAGGAAATTCAGGATCAGAGATATCAATTAATCTGTTCAATATCATAGAAGGATTAGGTAGACTTGAACTCAAGTCTTATCCCTTAATTTATTACATTTTATGCTAAGCACAGGCAAGGCATATGGAATACGTAGATCCAATTTGGGGAATAAAGGCATTTGGAGACAGATTTCTCCTGCAAACTAGACCTGAATACTAACTTCTTATACAAAAGACATCCTTTGAGAAGGAAAAGATAAGTGCAGGTTTATTTTGCTGAAAATATATCAAGCATAAAGAGTACTCTATTTTGGCACTGGAAGCAAATGAGTCTTAAAAACTGCTATGTGATTAGCTGGGCATGGTGGTGCGTGCCTGTAGTCCCAGCTACTTGGGAGGCTGAGGCAGGAGAATCGCTTGAATTGGGGAGGCAGAGGTTGCAGTGAGCTGAGATGGCACCACTGCACTCCAGCCTGGGAACAGAGTGAGACTCTGTCTCAAAAAACAAACCAACCAACCAACCTGCTATGTGTCTTGTTTCATGACCGCTTTTTAAAATAAAGAATACTCATGCAATGCATAATGATGCTTTGGTCAACAACAGACCACATGTATGATGATGGTCCCATAAGATTATAATTAAACTAAAAATTTATGCCACCTTAGTGACATTGTAGACCTTTCCGTGGGACAAAATGTGGAGGTGGAAGATCTGATGATCTTGGCTCTGGGTAGGCCTTGGCTAATGTGTCTGTTTGTGTCTTTGTTTTAACAAAACTCTTTAAAAGTAAAAGTAAAGAAGAAAAATGAAAAAAAATTATAAGAATATGAAGAAAGAAAATATTTTTGTATACCTGTACAATGTATGTGTTTTAAGCTAAGTGTGGTTACTATGAAAGAGTCAAAAGTTTAAACAATAATTGTTTATAAAGTAAAAAACTTATAATTAGCTAAGGTTAATTTATTACTGAAGAAAAAATATTCTTATAAATTTAATGTAGCCAAAATGTACAGTGTGTATAAAGTCTACAGGAGTTTACAGTAATGTCCTGGGCCTAAACTTTCACTCGCCACTCCCTGGCTCACCCAGAAAAACTTCCAGTCTGGCAAGCTCTATTAGTGGTAAGTGCCCTACATAGGTCTACCATTTCTTATCTTTTATACCACATTTTTACTACACTTTTTCTCTGTTTAGATGCACAAATACTTACCATTGTGTTACAATTGCCTGCGATACTCATACAATAGGTTGTCTATTTCCAGTATAGCAATAGAGCAATAGGCTATATCATATAGCCTAGGTGTGTAGTAGGCTATACCATCTAGGTTTGTGTAAGTATGCTCTATAATGTTCACACAATGACGAATTATGTAATGATGCATTTCTCATAATGTATTCTCACTGTTAAGTGAGACATGACTGTACTTGCGTTGGAAGTGGCTAGATCCAGTATCACACGCGGTCTTTGCTAGAAACAAATGAATGTTTGTAAACAGTAAATCAATAAAATCATCCTTTGCCATCCACAAAGGAAGTTAAGAAGCTTGGCAGAAAAAGGTCCTGCAAACCTTCAACTTGGATTTTTTTTATAGCCAATTAGTTTAAATCAATGACCTCAAATGAAGAGAATTATAGTCAGCATTTAGCTTGATCTTTCTCATTAATAACTTCCACTGTGTTTCTCCCACAATTAGTTTTATAAAGTAGCCCCAAAAATAAACAACAACAAAAAAATGCTGTCTTCTTTTGTTTTGTTTTTTTTCCTTCGAGATGGAGTCTCGCTCTGTCGCCAGGCTGGAATACAGTGGCGCAGTTCATTGCAACCTCTACCTCCCTTGTTCAAGCGATTCTCCTGCCTCAGCCTCCCGAGTCCTGGGATTACAGGCATGTGCCACCACACCCAGCTAATTTTTTTATTTTTAGTAGAGACGGGGTTTCACCATGCTGGCCAGATGGTCTCAATCTCCTGACCTCGTGATCCACCTGCCTCGGCCTCCTAAAGTGCTGGGATTACAGGCGTGAGCCACCACGCCTGGTCAGAAAATGCTTTCTATAACTTCCACAATGAACTTTTATTCTCAGATTATCACTAAATTTAACCCAAAGATTCCATCATCTCTTGCTTTTTTATTATTATTACCTTTGGTGCTTGGGGAGTTCAGAGATGCCACAGCTGCAGGACAGTTTATGACTCATAGCAGAAGCACTACCAACAGCCTCATGAGGCTGTGACTGGTAGCCTGGCCTCCTTCCCCCATTTTCCTGGAGCGTCCAGGTCATACACAAAAATACTGCCCAGTTCCCCTTTTGTTGAAGGAGGGCTTCGAATCCCTTCACTAACATCCAGCAACAGGAACATAGGGAAACAAAAGTCCTAAGGTCTGAGTTCTAGCAAGCATTTGGAGGAATGACTTACGACGAATTAAAGTCTCAGAAAATAGGATAAGTTATAAATATTAGCTTTCCATATGTGGATTCAACTAGCACACATTAAATTCCAAGTATTTTACAAATATCTACTTTATGAGGAAAGACATTTTAATCCATTTCATAGAAGTCTAAGGTTGCGAGGGATTGTTAATTTGCTCACTCCAGTAAGTGAAAGAGTTGAGATTCACAGCTGGAATTTCCAATCTAAATTCAGTGTTCCAGCTCCTTCACAGTGTTCCCTTGGGCTCAGAGGTCCACAGTGAAAAAGGCATCCTGTGGAGACTGGCATCCACATCATTCTCATTTTTGAGAGTCCACTGCAGGCAGTTTTGCCAACTGCACCAGATTGAGAGTGAAGCTAGAAGAGGCAGATGTGGGATAGCTACATCTTTAGAAATAAGCATCAAGAGGCTGGGCGCGGTGGCTCATACCTGTAATCCCAGCACTGTGGGAGGCTGAGGCGGGTGGATTACCTGAGGTCAGGAGTTTGAGACCAGTCTGGCCAACATGGTAAAACCCCATCTCCACTAAAAATACAAAAAAATTAGCTGCACATGGTGGTGTGCGCCTGTAATCCCAGCTACTCTGGAGGCTGAGGCAGGGGAATTGCTTGAACCAGGGAGGTGCAGGTTGCAGTGAGCTGAGATCATGCCACTGCACTCCGGCCTGGGTGATGGAGCGAGACTCTGTCTCAAAAAAGAAAAAAAAAAAAAGGAATGAGCATCAAGAGAGAGTAGCCAGAAGTATCTTAAGCCCCAGATAGACTTAATTTAAGGGCTCTAGAATTCTCCTCAGCAAGAAACTCTTATTCTACTTTATGGTACTCTATTTATTAAATTCATTCTTATAGGGTGGTTAAAATGTGCCAGATCCCCACCCTCAAAGCACTTAAAATCTAATGGGAGAGACAAACAAACTAGAAAATTTCCAGTTGTTATAACTGTTACTAATGAAATAAACAGAATGTGACAATGCAAAGCGATTTAGTTGCTCTTATTTGCTTATGTAACCACTTTCACTAACAGATCATATGAGCTCCTGGGAGTGATCTTTTGTTTTTTATTCTTCTTTATATTTCTAATGTCTAGCTAATTTTAGATCCTCAATCAATGCTCATATAATTGATTAATAGATGAGTGAACATATAAAGCAGTCTCTCAATGATGTGCTCTATATTCATCTGTTCTCATACTGCTATAAAGAACTGCCTGAGACTGGATAGTTTATTAAGAAAAGAGATTTAATTGACTCACAGTTCCTCATGGCTGGGGAGGCCTCAGGAAACTTATAATCAAGGTGGAAAGGGAAGAGGTACGTCTTACATGGTGGCGGGTGAGAGAGAGCGCGAGTGTGTGAAGAAGGAACTGTCAGACACTTATAAAACCATCAGATCTCATGAGAACTCACTCACCATCACAAGAACAGCATGTGGGATGCTGCCCCCATGATCCAATCACCTCCTACCAGGTCTCTCCCTGGACATATGGTACAATTCAAGGTGAGATTCGGGTGGGGAAACAAAGCCTAACCATATCATGTTCCAAAGAATTGCTAGAACAGAAATAAGTAGCTCAAAGGAAAGTCTATTTTTTTCCTTTTGAAACTGAAGCTAAAATGCTTTCCAACTTTCTCTCTTTGATACATTTGGTGTTCCCATAATGAGAGACAGACTATTTACTCTGACACATTTTCTACTACTGGCCACTTCTCATGAACATCTTAAGGTGAACAAGGTTACAGCTGGCTATTTTCCAGAAATAATTAAGGATAATTAAGAAGAAATATTAATCTGAGGCTTCAGAAAATTGGATTTGGGTTTCTCAATTGGTGTTAGAAGTCAAGTTTACTATCGAAATATTTTAAAAGTGCATTTTGTTTTTTACCACTAAATTTTCTAAGTTGTCTCAAACCTAAAATTGAAACAGTACCTTCATGATAAAACCTTCCTTCTTTACTGCAATGCTACTTTTAGCAAAGTATATATAAAAATGAGAATTTCAAGAAACCTGTATGATCTGTACTTTAACTCAGCCTTGACTAAATCACAAGTTTCAAGTAACTAAGGACTCATGAATGGGATCCCAGGCACCTGAAACACATAAACACAATGAAAAGTATGAAGATGAAAATGACTAGAGTGGCTTTAAAATGCCTTATCCAAAATATAAGAAGGTTTTTTTTTCCTAAGTGGAATTTTTTTACCCTCTCACTTATTACATTATTTTGGTTAACTGTCTTCATGTGATAAGTGCATTTTTTTGACTTAATGAAATAGTTAAAAAAAAAAACATAAAAATTACCATATAAGACCAGACCCATCAATGCTTTATATACTTTTATTGGTGCAGTTTGTCTTCTATAGCCTTTAACCCCCAACATCCCTTTTGCGTTTACCCTGCAGTTTCCTAGTGAGAATTTCTGGGAATGTATATGAATATCTGCAGATATTAAATAGTGATGACACATATAATAGTGAGGATTTCAGATAACATATATGAGCATGTGACATGTGGTAGAGATACAGTTGGCTCTCAATGAATGATATATATTTCACACACACACACACACACACACACACACACACACACGAAAATAGTTTCATTGGGGCTTCTCTATTGGCGTGTGTATTTCATGAATAACTGGCCTGTCAGTAATAACTGGCACAATTATTGTGTGCACTCTATCTGCTTTCCTTGCTCAATAAAGTATGCTATTAGAGGTTTCTCAGGCAGTTTCAAACTTAAAGATTTACCTTCACATTTCAAAAAAGTAGCCACGTAAAACAACTTCAAATTAAAGTAAATGTGTTTGGATTATGGCACAAGCAAGACAAAAGAAGGATCTTCTGAAATACGTCACTGTTTATACTTCAAAATCCCCATATCTGGGAAAGACACAAATAAAATTTCACTTTCTTTGTTCTATTTGTTGCTGAGCACAATTTAATTGCAATCAGATAGAAACTCATCCTAATGAAATGCAAAGAAGCTAAAAATGATCTTTTGGTGATGACAAGAAACTAAGCTTTTATGTTTGGATAGTCACTAGAAGAAAAATAATTTTGGAGAAATCATGAGGGCATAAGCAGGCAGCATACCACACATGTCTGGGAGGCAAATATTATTTATCTAAATGAAACACATTGTGGGTTTGGCGGCCAACAGCTTCTATGATAAAATCAGTGTGAAGCAGAAGATGTGTGCATCAGTAGAACTGTGTTTGATGTTAGCCCTGCCACTTGCTGCTGTGACCTTATCTATAAAAATAAAGACAAAATACCTAACTTTCTTGTACAAGGATGCTGCAAGGATTGGATTAGGTGACCCAGGCGTGTGCAAGCAGCCAGCACAATGCTTCCATCAGGTCTCGCTCAGTCAATAGCATTCTGTCATCTCTGGATTGATCTAGGTCTCAGTTTTCACATCTGTGAGACGGGAGCCGCCTTAAAGGTGTTGGGCATTTCCCTATGATTCTCAAAGGAAGGTCATCCAGCAATCCTAGTACAGGGTATATATCCAAAGGAAATGAAATCAATAGGTCGAAAAAACACTCCTATATTAATTGCAGCACTACTCACAATAGCTAAGATATGGAATCAACCTAAGTGTTTATCAACAGATGAATGAATAAATAAAATTTGGCCTATATACACAATGAAATATTATTTGACCATTAAAAAATTAAAGTTCTGTCATTTGTGACAACATGGATGAGTCTGGGGAGCATTAGGTTAAGTGAAATAAGCCAGACACAGAAAGACAAATGTTGTATGATCTCTTGCATATGGAATCTAAAAAGTTGCTTTCATAAAAGTAGAGAGCAGAAGAATAATAATTACCAGAGGATGGGAAGCGGAGGGGGAGGGGAGATAGTAGGCACTTTAATGGCTACGAAGCTACAATTTGATAGGAGCAATAAGTTCTGGTGGTCTATTGCAGTGTAGGGTGATTAGAGTTAACGATAATGCATTGCATATTTAAAGCTAGCTAGGAGAGAGGTTTAGGAATGATCTCATCACGAAGAAATGATATATGATGAATGCTGATTACTCTGATTTGATCATGCACTACTTACACATGTTTTGAAACATCATGTTGTACCCCATAAGTATGTACGATTATTATGTGTCAATCATGAATAAGCAAAAGGAAGGTGAGAATGTGTCTCCATTATGTTATAATTTTTTGGGGGGGAAAAAAGGGTAATAAACATTATGCAACCAGACAGGGCAGAAGTAGGTTTCTTTTAAAGGGGAGCAATCAGAGGTCTAAATGACATGAACATATTTTAACCGTGAAGAATTTACTATCTAGGCAAATTGATCAGTTCTTGCCAAGTGCTTTGAAGGCTCTATTATCTTTAGACTACCTGGAGGAACATTCCGTGTATTCCCCTATTCTGTTACATTGTGCAGCTTATTTAGCAGTTACTGGAGGTGTTTTTAAGCATCAGGAGAAAACCAGGTTGTCAAGAAAGAAAGTTCTCTTGACCTGTGACAACAAGGCAGTCTCTGTTATCCTCAGATTTATGTAATGTGGAAAGAGATTCTCATTTAAATAATTCCATTGAAATAAAATAATACAAATGGATCATGACACTGAGATATGCTTTTTAAGGTTATGTTTTATTTGTATTTGTTTTTTCTGTTTGTTTGTTTGTTTGGGATGGAGTCTCACTCTGTCATCCAGGCTGGAGTGCATTGGTGCGATCTCGACACACTGCAACATCTACCTCCTGAGTTCAAGCAATTCTCCCGCCTCAGCCTCCCTAGTAGCTGGGACTACAGGAGTGCACCACCATGCCCAGCTACTTTTTTTGTGTGTGTCTTTAGTAAAGGTGGGATTTTGCCATGTTGGCCAGGCTGGTCTCGAACTCCTGACCTCAAGTGATCCACCCGCCTTGGCCTCCCAAAGTGCTGGGATGACAGCCGTGAGCCACCACACCCAGCCCTGTATTTGTTTTTTAGATACATGATAGAAGAAGAAAATAGAAGCAATGTTTTTGGATGCTAATATATGCCAGAAACTGCTATTTTTTCAGATTAATAATAATATCAGAAATAACCAGTTATGTATCACATAGTACGCCAAATGCTTTGCATCCATTATGTCACTTAATCCTCATATGATGTGAGGAAGCTGAAGCATGAAAGAGGAAACTTGCTGAAAAGAATCAGAACCTCAAATCTATTGAACTCTGAAGCCACTGTGTGTCACCATGGTCCTATAGTATCCAAATCCCCTTTAAAAACTTCCAGCAAAATGCCACTGGTTTCCATTGGGTGGATTAGGAATACAATGGGATTAGAGACCATGTCATAATTCTGGAGTAGAAATTCGACTCCAGGGTCCTGGAGGCTTTGACTTATCAAACATCTGAACACTTTCAGACTGGCCCCACTCACTGCTGGACAATCTGAAGAGAAGCCCTAGCAGCTCCTGGAAGGGGCAGTTGACAGCTTTCTATCCATTCTGCTCACTCTCATCTCCACTACCATCTTCTCCACTACCATCTTCTCCACATCACTGTTGTAGGATGCACATTTGAATTCTCCAGTAGATGGTCTTATGGACTCTGTTTTCTCACCAATAATTACCTCCTAAACAGGCTGCACCTGAATCCTATCCCTTCCCGCCACCATTTTTTTTCTTTTTCCTTTGAGATGGAGTCTCTCTCTGTCGCCCAGGCTGGAGTGCAATGGTGTGATCTCGCCTCCAGGGTTCAAGTGATTCTCCTACTTCAGCCTCCCAAGTAGCTGGGACTAGAGGCACCTGCCACCATGCCTGGCTAATTTTTGTATTTTTAGTAGAGATGGGGTTTCACCATGTTGGCCAGGATGGTCTCGATCTCTTGACCTCATGATCCACCCGCCTCGGCCTCCCAAAATTCTGGGATTACAGGCGTGAGCCACTGTGCCCAGCCCGTTTCCCCTGTTGAACAGAATGCAGACTGACTCCACATGCTTCCAGAGCAAGAAGTCCAACCACCTACCCTACCAGTATTTACTTCCACATCAACTTGCCAGGCTGCAGCCAGGCCCCTCCTGGGACTCTTGCTCTGCCTTCTCGTTCCCATCTTTCTCTACTGTCTAAGCCACTCGGATCAATCTGTGAATTTCCATGTCCAGGGGCAGGCATCCTCTTCTACCCTTCAACACTCAGGGATCATGGATATGTAGCTAGAGATTAGGTTGGGGACCACCTGCTCCTTTCACCAACTAGGAAGCACCTTTTAAACATCAGGATGATTATCACAATGCACGCTTCCTTGGTTTGTAGTAAGGATAAACGAGATCTTACATAGGGAAGGGACCAGTGAAGGAATACAAGAATGTAAGACATCCTCATTATTCATTAAGAGACGCATACATTCTCCAGCTATGGGGATGCATAATTTTTGCTTTTATGTTTACTTTGGGATTAGTACTTTATTTTACTTCATGCTCCTCTATGAACAAGATATCTCTAGTGTGTCCTACAGGGAAATTTAATTCCCTCTTTTATTCTCGCAAACCAGTAAGTTACAGGTTTAGCCACAAAGAAGCAAGCAAGCATCTTTGTTTTCAAGGCTCTCTAGAATCAAACAATCCTCTGGGGATTTTGGTAAAATGCAGATTAATTCAGTAAGTCTGGGGTGGGACCTAATATTCTGCATTTCTAACAAGCTCCCAGATGATGCTAATTTTGCTCGTCCATGGACCACACTTTGAGCAGCAAAACCCTAGAACATTATAAGCAATTCCTAATCTCCATGATCTGCTTTGTTTCAAAATATTTCCTTTCTTCCATTTTTCATTAGCTTTTACTTATTTATTCAAGCTTGATTCCCAGGCAAAACAGGTCTCACCCAGTTAAAAAGAGTCAAAGGCAGAATTGCTGACAACTCTCTTGGTTTTCTGTTCTACTCTCCTCTTGATCCCACTGAACGTAGATCATGTAGAAGTTTAGATGAAGGACATATTTAAGACCTACTCTTAGCACAGCTGACATAAATTCATAGCTCTCCAGTGCATATTTTATTTATTAGGAAAATTGAATCATGGAAAAATAAATAGAGAAACCTGAAGAGGAAAAATATGAATACAGCATTAAAAACATAATTTGCCTTTCAAATAGAAATAATACCAGCCATTTATTAAGTACTTTCCTTGTGCCAGGCATCTCATTTCATGAGTAATGAAATATTCTGGAAATGAATTATTATCTGAGTAATTTGATAAACTCAGAGAGATCCTGCCTTGTTTTGTGCTATAAGACATTAACTGGATTTTTTTCAACTGTGAAATGTTAGGTATTTAAATAAGAGAATGGGAAATTTTAATTTGATATGGTTGACAAGGTGTTTGATGGGGCTGTCACAATGACAACAAAATGTAAATGCATTTATTGGGATTACCTGTGCTGACTGAAATCCAAAAGACAGTCAGAAAAGAATTCATTCACACTGACTTATTTTGAATGTGATGCAAATGTAAAGAGTAATATGATGCGGGATTATCATGATTTCTAGTAAGAAAACACTGCTGTTTGGTTTGGGCCAAAGAATGAGGAAAGTCATAGAGGATGGCTCTGCGTATTTCTAAAACCAAAAGAGGATCCAGTACAACAAAGAATCAAAACCCTGGACGCTGGTTAAGAGGAGGGATGAATCATTGGAATCACTTGAGTCCTTAGTATTTTGCTGAAACATATTATACAATATACATCCTTTTCTCTGCTCAATTTTTGTCCTGGCTGTGAAGATAGCAGTTCTTTATGCTTTGACATTTCTGTCTTGAGTTTCAAAGTCAGAGTGATAAGTAGAGTAGAAGAAGTTAGGATCTAGATTTTTAAATAAAGCCAGGGAATATTCTATTAAAAAAAAAAAGAGAGAAACATTTGAGGGACAGAGTTACTAGCTAATTTATTCATTTATTTAATAATAAATTTATTTATTTATGGAGTTTCGCTCTTGTTGCTCAGGCTGGAGTGCAATGGCGCAACCTCGGCTCACCACAACCTCTGCCTCCTGGGTTCAAGCGATTCTCCTGCCTCAGCCCCCCAAGTAGCTGGGATTACAGGCATGCGCCACCACGCCCGGCTAATGTTGTATTTTTAGTAGAGACGGGGTTTCTCCATGTTGGTCAGGCTGGTCTCGAACTTCCGACTTCTGGTGATCCACCCGCCTCCTGGCCTTCCAAAGTGCTGGGATTATAGGCGTGAGCCACCGCACCTAGTCAGTTACTAGCTAATTTATATGCTTTTATTACTGTTGTTTGTTTTAAGATGAAGTCTGCTGCCCCCTCACACTGTAAAGAATGAGCCTACAGGAACAAAACATAAGAGGAGCAATTTGAGGGCTGTCACCTTCTCTGCCTGAGAAAGTATCTCCATGGGTACTTATTAATAATGATATATTTTAAAAAGTTGTAACAGAAAGTTCCAACAGGTTGAAAACATATTATCTTCTCATTGACAAAATAGATAGCGTTTATTGTATCATGTGTGGCAATTTATTTGGCACATTGTGGCATCTCTTTTTCAAAGGCTTTTCTTGCCAGCACATTCATGTACCTCTTCGTGATTTTTTTTGTCTTATGTTTTTAACAAGACTGAGCAGAAAGTTGAAGACTATGACATAGATGTCTTGTAATCTTCCACAGTGCTTACCATACAATGATTGGTATAGATAATCTTTTGGATGCCATGTCTTCAGTGTGGTTTATAATGAAATGATAGCTACCATTTCATTGAATGTTTCGTATGTGAGAGACATTCTGATGAGTTTTGTACACATATAATTGACACATGCTACAATAACACAGCTAAGGAGGTATTATTTTTAACACATGAGAAAATGGAGCCACAGATACTTGAATGGTGAGTCTCATTTACATAAATAGAAAGCAGAAGAGCCAAGTTTTCTCTGACTCCAAATGTATGTATCATCACCCCCAGTGCTAGAAAAGTATCTATCTAAGAAGATTATATTTGAGAAAAGCCTCATATTGCTGGCCTATTTGATTTTAGTCTGTTGTTTTGTCAATCCAATCTAATTCCACATGCCAAAATAATTGTCACATTAGTCTAAAGCTAACTTCATGTCTGATAGCCTAGAGCAGCTACCACATTCATTTGCTAATAAAATCTGTTCTCCGTAGTCTGGCTTTCAAGATATTTATCCATTAATTAATTCAAATCTCATCTTTTCTCATTCTCCTTTAAAGCTCATCAGACCATTTTAAAAAATAAGTTTCTGCTAATATCATATAAATTCAGCAATCACAGTCATCTGCAACTCTCCCATATCTTTATTATTTATTATCTCCAAGGACAAAAGTTTCAATATTTTTAAAAGATGCCTACTTTTTCATACCAATGTACAAGTGCTTCTATTCTGTGAAGTCTTTACCCTCTTTCTGGTCAAATTTTGAGGACTGTCTTCTTTTATATACCCTGAAGGTTCTGCATGGATATATCCTGCCATAGCACTCAGGACACCTGATTACTTCTGCGTATTTATTCTTTTGCTGTAATCTGTACAATGATGTTCACTATGTGACACATTCCAGAACACATTCTCAGTGACCCCTAGTCATTCTACACTCTTTACCTTCCACTCCAGGTGGCAATTTGAAACACAAGTCAAAGAGAGTGATGTTCTTACAGGCATGGTTTTTAACCTATGCCCATGAATTAAAAACAATTTCAAAACCCAGTCTTTCACTTTAGCTGTTGTTATTTAATCTCACTTGTATACACATTTTACAAGTGACTCTCATGCATCTTACAGCTTATATAACCACCAATTCAGACACCAGAGGTGACAGTAGCTGCTATAATATACTCATTGGTTGGTTTAAAAGTGTTTGTTTTCCTATTAGTTGCAAAACTTTTAAGGGCAGGCAGCTTGAGTCCCAGTTACCCAGTTGAGATAACCCACATCTGCTAATATTTTTACATAAAAGTAAAAGAAAATATAATTGGCAATGTCACGCAAAACTGGAAATAAATATTTACTTCTAAGCCATTTGGGTCTATAATTTAATCACAAGATAATTATACTTGGAATGCAAAAGGATTGGATCATGGTGGCACTATTTTAAAGTCTTATTTAAATATAACTAAATACTGCGATAGGTGGTCATAACTGTAGTTTGACTCTAATTAATATGAAATAATTGGAGAGTAAATTTATCCCCCCTGTTCCAAATCAATAGCTCTTTGGCTACAAGGCAAAAAGAATTTGAACATTTTCTCAGTATCACTAAAAATTAGCTTAAATATCTAAGTAAATTTAGAAATGATAAATCAGTCTCCATAGTTAAAGACTGAAATTTTAAATAATCATATTAAGCAAGACTCATATATTTTCAGGAATGCTCTCAAAATAAAAATCTGTCTTAGAAACCAAAGGAAACAAACATAGTTGAACAACTCTATAACCCTTTTACAAAAATATGGCATTATTGCATAAGGCAAATATGGTGGATCAACCAGCTAAGTAAACACTGATTAAGAACTAAGATTGACCACAGCAATAAGGGTTATTTTCCTCTAGTCAATCACTCAAGTTCGGAAATACCAAATTTATCTTAAGACATTCTAATTGGGCAAAACTACTTGATAGATTGAGTAGTTGGAGATCAGAAACATGCATCCAATTAAGAAGAATGTTATTGAATGATTTTCATTCACTGGCCTCTTCTGTTCTCTGTATTTTAGTTTACCTTCAGCACCTCATTGAAGAGAGCTATATAAGACCTCTTTCAAAAAAATGGCTCTGGAGATTACCGGCTAGAAAAACTTTTCTCTTCTCCTAAGCTTCCATAACATGCTTCAGGGATTTGGTATTTCTCTCTCTGAATTGTAATTGTTTCTATGCACTAGCTTCTCTGCCAGCCTGTAAGTTCCTTAAGGAGCTGAGCCCATGTTTTATTCATGGTTGTTCCTCTGTGGGGCATAGCACTTGGGCTTCCCTTCTTTGAGCATCAAAAACAAGTGTCATTTTTCTTTCACTTACTTTCACATCCATGTCCTCTTCTAAGACCTTTGCAAGTCATTCATAGTTTTAAAGAGACTACATTTAAGTTCTGATAGATAAGCAAGGTAAATGGCAAGTCCAGCAGTATAGAGAAAAACTTCTTTCCTGTAGTGGTATTTGTTATATATATTATCTGAATTTTGAGGTTCATTTGTTTTCATTATTGACAGATGATTTGTTTGTTTAATTAAAAGCAGTAATTAAGTTTCCCTTAATTACATGCTTTACTTGCCACTAGGTGGTGTATCTAGGGATTCATATTGTAAAAAGAAATGGAACTCATTGGTATGAATCATAACGTGCAGGGGTATAGAAGTTATTTAAATATTGTTTAGTTCTTTTTTTTATTTTACACATAATAGACGATTCTCAAAATGGCAGTGAGAAAAAAACAACTAATTCTTTATATTTTGAAAATTTTTGGCCCTGAACACAAAACTTTAATTGTAACCTTTAATTTATTAAATAAAATATTGAGCTTCTAAAACATTTGAGAGTGTGCAGCATATTGCAAAAGATACTTGGAAGAGGCAAGCTGATCTAGCTCCAAGAAGCTTCTGGTTAAATATCAATATTATGAGGTTTGAAAAAGGTACACAACCACTGCTTTGCAGCATGAAGTAAGATTTAGGCTACAAGAGAGATGCAAGTTACAAATATGAAATAAGTTTGGGCTGCAAGGAAAATTGACTCTGGCACAAGTTCAGGAGCATTTTAGATTAGCAAAGTAGAATTCCTGGGATTTCGGGTCTTAGATATTTCATAAAATACCTACACCTCAATACATTGGAATTTAGAAATAAAGAGGCCATTAGTGAGATTCCATTTCTGCGATATTGTTTGTTCTAACTTTCTCCTTTCTATTTTCTCTGTTCCTATCCTAGTATACTAAATTATCATCATATCCCCTCCCATCCATGATTCTAGCATTTTAGATAAATCGTCTTGCCATTTTCCAAGTGTTTAGAATTGAGGTCCATGCTCATGCCCTTTTCTAAGAATTCCAAATTCTTTGAGCTTAATCTTATATCTTCTTTTAATATCCCTGAACTAAATGACTTTAATCTAGAATTTGTACATATGACCAAAACAACAAAGGTACTTCCCATGAATCCCCAAACCTCCTGATATTGTATATAAAATTGTGAATTTTCCTGGAGTTACACTACATGACTATGGTTAAATCCTCAAAAGGAGCTCCTGCCCCACTGAATTTAAGAAATTTTAGTACTTTCAGACCATTGGGGATATATTACACACAGAGGAGGTACAGGCTTACAAAAGGCACTTGTAATGGCAGCCTTTAAGATTTCTAGGAAGTATGCAGAAAAATTTCCTGAAGGTAATGGTCATCCAAAAAGTCACCATGGAATCTCTTCTCTTGCAAGGCATTCATTACTGAGTAACTCCTTATCTCTTGGTATAATTTTGGCATGGAGTGAAAGGTCTAACCTCTCAATGCTGTTTCCCCTTCTGTACCTCCTCCGTCTCTTTCAGGCTTAATAGGGTCACCTGTTGACTTGAATCAGAGTCACATTCAAAGCTGTGACCATCATTGACTTGGCACTGTCCGTATCCATGTGAGTCTCTAGGAGAGGTGCTAGTGTCTAGGGCTGGAAGGGTGTGGGTTGCTGGTAATTCAGCCATGTGCATTTGCTCATGAATATGTGTATAATAAGAGAGAGACAGAGCGGGAGAAGAAGTGGGGAGGGGAGAGAGATGAGAGAGAAAGAAAGAGAAAGAGATCAATCTGTGAGAGAGAGAAAGATATGTATACACACACATACACACACACATATATATACACATATATACACATATAAATCTGAGAGAGAGATTAAATCTGATCTGTAATTGTATCCACTTCAGACCAAAGGGACCAGACAGATAAATATAAATAAGTGAAAAGTTTCAGTGGGGTCAATGGAAATCAAGAGGAAGGCAGTCTTGGCAGTTTCTTCTCTATTCTCACTGATTTCATTGATTAAACGAGAAACTAAATCAGAGATTTTTTTATGCAAAGCTGAGAATATGGATTTTTGGGTGCAATTTTCCAAGGTCTATGCATTAACAACTAATTAAAAACATTTAAAAGAATATAGAGCACATAGAGGAAAATTTTCTCAGTGTGATAAAGAATGGATACAGAAAACACATAGCTAACATTGTACTTAAGGTAAAAAAAATCTAGACACTTTCCAATTAAGGTCAGGAACAAGGAAGGATTCCACTCACCACTTCTTTTCAACATTGTGCTAGAAGTGCTAGCTAAGAAAAATAAGACAAAATAGGAAATAAAATGTAAACACCTCGTAAATGAAGAAATAAAAGTGTCTTTGTTCTCAGATGACATGGTCATCTCTGTCGAAAATACAAAAGAATTGATAAAAACAACTCCTGGAACTAAGAAGCGACAGTAAGGTTGCAGGACACAAGATTAGTATATAAAAGTCAATCACATTTCTGTGTACCAGCAATGAACATAGAGAATTTGAAACTAAAAGTACAATACCATGACATTAGTATCCAATAAATAAAATATCTAGGTATAAATCTAGCAAAATATGTACAAGATCTATATGAAAACTACAAAACTCTGATGAACAAAACCAAAGAAGACTAAATAATGGAGAGTTATTCCATGCTTATGGATAGGAATACTCAATATTGTCAAGATGTAAGTTCTTCCCAATTTGATCTACAGATTTAATATAATCCTAATCATAATTCCAGCAAGTTATTTTGTAGATATTGACAAAATGATTCTAAAGTTTATATGGAGAGGCAAAAGACACAGAATAACCAACACAATATTGAAGGAGAAGAACAAACTTAGAGAACTGGCACCACTCAACTTCAAGATTTACTATAATTAAGACAATAAACAAAGAGGCTGGGCGTGCTGGCTCACGTCTGTAATACCAGCACTTTGGGAGGCTGAGGTGGGCGGATCACTTGAGGTCAGGAGTTCGAGATCAGCCTGGCCAACATGGTGAAACCCCGTCTCTACCGAAAATACAAAAATTAGCCAGGCGTGGTGGTGGACAACTGTAATCCCAGCTACTCAGGAGGCTGAGACAAGAGAATCGCTTGAACCTGGGAGGCAGAGGTTGCAGAGAGCAGAGATCGTGCCATTGTACTCCAGCCTGGGAGACGAGAGTGAAACTCTGACAAAGAAAAAAAAAAAAGAATAGACAAAGAGGTGAATGGAATAGAAAAGAGAATTCAAAAACAGTCCCACATAAATTAGTCAACTGGTCTTTTACAAAGGAGCAAAGGTAATACAATGGAGTATAAATACAGTCTTTTCAACAGCTGCTTCTAGGGGAGCCAGATTCAACAAACCTGAATAGTCATATGAAAAAAAAAAAAAAAGAATCTAGAGACAGACCTTATACTCTTCACAAAATTAACTAAAAGCAGATCATATATCTAAATATAAAATTCAAAACTGTAAAATTCCTAGGAGATAACATAGAAGAAAACCTAGAAGACCTTGAGAATGGTAACGACTTTTTAGATACAACACCAAAGGCATGATCCACGTCGGAAATCATTCATATGCTGGACTTCATTAAAATTAAAACCTTTTTGCTCTGCTAAAGGAAATGTTAAGAAAATGAGATACATCATATGCTGGAAGAAAATATTTGGAAAAGATACATCTGACGAAGAATCATTATCCAAAGAATACAAAAAACTCTTAAGACTCAACAGTAAGAAAAAAACAACTCAAGTAAAAAACATGTTAAAACCATAAGAAGCACCTCCCAAAAGAAGATATACAGATGGCAAATAGCATATGAAAAGATGCTTCCCATCATATGTAATTACGGGAGTATAAATTAAAACAACAATGAGATACCACTAGAAACGTATTTGAATTGCCAAAATCCAAAACACTCATAACACTAAACTCTGGTGAAGATATGGAACAACAGAAACTCCTACGCATTGCTGTTGAAAAAGGCAAAATGGTACAACCAGTTTGGAAAACCTTTTGGCAGTTTCTATAAAAACTAAACACAATCTTATCATATGATCCAGCAATTGTACTCCTTGGTATTTATCCAAAGAAGTTAAAAATTATGACTACAGAAAAACCTGCACATAGATATTTACAGTAGTTTTATTCGTAATTGCTAAAACTGGAAGCAACCAAGATATATCAAGAAACCAAACAACTGAAGTACAAAGGTGGTACATACAGACCATGAGATATTATTCAACACTAAATATAAATGAGCTACCAAGCCACAACTAACATGGAGAAAACTTGAGTTCCTATATTTAATTCATTCTCCCTATTACTAAGTGAAAGAAGACAGTCTGAAAGGGTTGCATACTGTGTACTTCCAACGGTAAGGCATTCTAGAAAAGGAAAAACTATGGAGGCAGTAAAATGATGAGTGGCTACCAGGGGTTGGCAGAAAGGGATAAATAGGTGACATGCAGAGGATTACTAGGGAAGTAAAACTACTCTGTATGATACTGTAATGATCGACATGTGTCATTGTATGTACACTTGCTCAAACTCCTACAATGTACAATATCTAGAGTGAACCCTCATATAAACTATAGACTTCGGGGAATTATGATGTGTCAGTGTAGGCTCATCAAGTGCAACAAATGTGCCACTCTGGTGAGGGATGTAAATAAGAGGAGAGGCTGTGTGTGGGGGGTGGGTAGGGAACATATGCGGTATCTCTGTGTCTTCCTCTTCATTTGGTTGTGAATGTAAAACTGCCCTAAAAACGCCTTTCTTAAAAAGAGTCCAGAACAAAGACAAAACATACATTTGTTGATATGGAAACTATGGGGCCTGAAGTTTGCATAGTTTCACCTATTGCTTAATCTCCCCACTTATTTTCCTCCACCATCTTTGCAGTAAATTTGGACTATTCTGTATCTACAGAAAATGCCTTGTAATTTCCTCACAGCTTATTCTTATAAAATCCTCTCAGTTTACAGTTCGTTCTCTTGACTGTTCTACTTCCTTACTCTACCAGTCCCAGATTATCTGCCTCCATGATGAATCATTTTTTCTTCTAGGACCATGAAACATATAATCTCTATCACCTGCATGGCAAATTGTCACGCATTTGTCCACTGGGTATTCTCTCTGATGCTGCTGTTGTTATTTTCACATGTTCATGTGTTGTCTCATTCCCCTTCATTATTAATTCATGCATTCATTCATTCACCCTACATACACCCATTCTATACTCTGCATCCTTGTGCTTGACACTGAAGATTAGATCATAGAGCAAGACTCTTTCCATGCTTTGTAACTCACCATAAGTGTACTTCTAATACACGAGATCAATCAAGAAGGTTATTATAAACCCTTGTGACCTGAAACCCTCTGAAGGCTGTTCGTATTGATATGGTGGTATGGACTGAATGTTTGTGTCCCCTCAAAATTTATATGCAGAAGCCCTAAATCCAATGTAATAATATTGGGAAGTGGAGCCTTTGGGAGAGAATTAGATTTCGAGGAAGTCATGAAAGTGGGTTCCTCATGATGGGATTAGCTCCCTTATAAGAAGAGAACAGAGCAGGCTCTCTCTCAGCCTAAAGTGTGACTGATACACAATTGGTATTCAGAAATATTTATTGTTTGGTTACTTATTTTCATTTTCAATAAGTTATAACATATTAACAATATATTCCTACATTTCACAATGTGGATGCTATTGTTGTTGCCACTGGGTATCTATGTGGGAACTAATTGAGGACCACATTTACAATGTGCACAAACTGTAAATGTAGGAGTATCTATGTGGGAACTAATTGAGCCACTGAGTATCTATGTGGGAACTAATTGAGGACCATGTTTACAATGCGTACAAATCATAAATCAATTAGTTCATATTGATTTACAAACAAGGAAGAAAAAAAGTATTGGTTTACATTGATACTGTCCATGTGAATTTTTTTCAATTCAAAAGAAACACATAGTTCTGTCATAAAGTAGATTTTCTATCCCTTTTATTTTCTGAGCTATTTCAGAAAGCACTTGCAATAGCGTTGCACAGTTCAGCATTTATGAAGGAAACCTTTGTTAGCCTAAAATGCAGCTGTAATTTTTTTTCAAATAATTTCAACACAAAGCTTTTAAACCTTATTTGATTACCTCAATTTTTTTCCCAATGAGTGAATATGGACTTAAATTCATTTTTTATAAAAAGCATTAACCATTGTTTCCTGTAATCACACTGTGAGAGTCGAACAATAGTGTCTCCATTTGAAATAGACTTTTGCTATGAGGTTGAAATTGACTTTAAATTCTTTTGAAATGGCCCCAAAATAACACATAGCATAGTGGTTGTCTTTGAGGTGAGAATTATCTGTCTTATTATTGAGAGATTGGACTGTGTTTCACAGAAAAATTCTCATGACCTACTAATGTGTTTCAGTCAATTGTTCTGAAAGCACAGGATAAGAATTGTAATGATAATGATGAAAATATATGAAGACATTGAAAACTGAGGTTCTCATTGTTATAGCATGTTCGTTATCTTTATCTCATTCAACAGCATATTTTAAAATGTCATGCTCATTTCCAAACAAGGAAGAAAAACTTAAAGAGTTCAGGCGATGCAGGCTAGTTAAACTTATTGTGATAATACATTCATAGATATTGAAAATATTGGACAAAGAATGAAAAAAGAGAGAAGAAAAGCATGCCTAAAGATAGTCAGTGCTTGGCCAGTATATATCTTAGGGCAGAATTCAATGACTCAGGTTGAAAAATAAAAACCTATCTAGATCTTTTGGGTTTCTTCTCTCTCTGATTAATCAAAATATAACAAGGCAGAAATGAGGAAAGATGCAAACTTTTGGTGGCCAATGAGGAAATATACCTTGGGGCATATATGGTGAATCCAAAGATTAGTGGCCCAGAATAATAGAAAAAGAAGAGACGCAGTAGAACAAGAAGGACATGTATCATCATTTATCTCTGCTCCATCTCTCCATTTATTCTGCAAGTGATGGGTGCAAAGGAAGAAAAACTGTGCAGGAATTAAAGCGGCAGCTCTACAGAGTCACTGAGAGCTCATTGTCCAGACTTGGATAAAAACGGGTTTCTAGCCCTGCCTCAGTGAGTATTACTTGTGTCCATGATCATGCAACTTACCGCTTCTAAACTCCAGTTGTTTCACCTGTAAAATGGGGATAATTATGGTCCCTAAATCATAGACACTGGAGATATTAAATGATACAATGCAGAGGAAGAGGATTGAGTCAATATCTGGCATTTACTAAGCTTCCAGTAGAGCCTAGCCATAAGGTTTCTATTATAATTAAAAACATATAAGGAATTTTAACCATTCTTTGATAAGTTTAGTTACCCAAGCTTTTTTCTATAATAAGCTCTTTTATAACACTCTAGAACTGAAGACATGTATCCTTAGCCATACTGTGTTTGACTCAGCTGAAGAGAGCTGTCTTGCCCAAGGACTGACTGTGGTAGAAACCCCTGATTCTTCTGGGCCATTAAAGATGATATTGTTTGACTGTGTCCCCACCCATATCCCATCTTGAACTGTAGCTCCCATAATTCTTACGTGTCATGGGAGAGACCCGGTGGGAGGTAATTGAATCATGATAGTGAATGAGTCTCATGAGATCTGATGATTTTATAAAGGAGAATTCCCCTGCACACGCTCTCTTGCCTGCTGCCACCTAAGACGTCCCTTTGCTCTTCCTTCATCTTCCAGCAAGATTGTGAGGCCTCCCCAGCCATGTGGAACTGAGCCCATTAAACCTCTTTTCTTTATAAATTACCCAGTTTTGGGTATGTTATTATTAGCAGCAAGAGAACAGACTAATACACAAGATAACTCTGACACCACAGAACTCCCTGAGGGGTTGATTAAGACTTTGTGGGTCTAAAAATACCAGACTTTTTCCTCTGAGCAATTGTACTTCTGTACTCCCTCTTCGAGTGACGTTAATCTCTAATCCTGAATGCTGAACTTCTGGAGAACCGAACCTGGTTCGTTAGCGCCAACTATTCAAATCATCTTCAGGGAGCTAGTGCTTTCTTTCTTTGTCATGAAATTACATTGCTTACATTTTCTGCTGCTGGGGAACCCTCAGCCATGGATCCTTAGGCCAAGGATGGAAGGAGAAATTCCCTGACAGTCTATTCTAGGACCATTTGTAAAAGAGGGACCTGAGACCACACCAGAGAAGGAGAGAGTTGGGGACCTAAGTCCTGGGGAAAGGAATAACAGGAATTAGGGCCTGATTACTGATCTGGGCCTGCTATTTTTAAGGAAAGTGCATTTATGGGATAGAGGGGAGGGGGATTATTCATCATGATATTAGTTGTAGATTCTAGAGATCTAGAGAAATAAGCAGAAAATAAAAACCACAAGAATATGTTTAACCTAGAAAAATGAATAATTACTAATTAATTTATATGCATCTCTTTTCATGTCATTCATTTATCCCTTTAGTCACTCAACACAATTTAACCGAGAAATTATACAACACAAGACACTGTGCTAGACTGTGTGGGGTGAAGCGCTGACTGAAACCTGGCCCTTGTCATAAAAAAAAAAAACTCACATGTTTGCCTCATTATCTTCCATAACAACATAAATATATTTTATTATACATATACCAGATACATTTTGTTTGTCCTAACCAATTCTGTCTCATGGGAACAACCTATACCTAAAAAGATTGGAGATTTGCACCACAGAAAAAGATAAAAATTTTGTTTCATTATTTTACAGTTATAGCTCAGAAGTTCCAGTTTCTTGGTGTTCTCTTCTGGTATTAGAGGTACCTGCTTAAACTTTTACAATAAAGAATGAAAGCATTGGCTAAATGCATTCCCAGAGGCTTTGAATAACAACTCTGGCAACTGGTTTGCCCACAAAATTGAGCTGATTTATAACAGGCTTAAAAAATTAATTAAATACATAATATATATTAGCTGAATAATAGACTGAGTTGGGAAGGTTTTTCAGTAGATAATATCTTGTGATTAACCCAGAATTTTTTCTCTACACAAAATTAGGGGCATAAATTACTATTTTATTTTTAGAGAAACTGTGGGCATCAGACTGGATGTTACCAAACAGCTTCAATAAGACATAGAAGGCCATTGCATTCCTCAATTAAAGGGAATGTTTGTTGCAAAGACAATTATTCCTTTCACAAATACCTGTGCTTCCTTTTCAAGTGCAGAGTAATACTAGGCAGTGGCTGCCCAGCCAAGAATATTACCTGCTCCGGTTGCATATAAAGAAGTCATGTGACTGATTTCAGCCAATAGAATGCTCATAAGCAAAAATAGCTAAGAAGCATGGGGACTCTTTCCAACCTCTCTCCCTCCAAATGCAAGCATCTAGCTAAGTACTCAGAGCCCAGAAGAGATTGCTGAAGCAATAGCTGGGAAGAGACTCACTCCTTAAAGAATTGTTTCAAAGAAAACTCACGAATCAGAAACACCTGTTTAGACTTTACAAGCATGAGATATCTCCTTCTATTTGTATATTTGTTACAGCAGCAAGCATTACCTTAAACTACACTGGAAGCTTGTGGTTGAATGTGAAAATGTTGTATGGAAAGACAGGGAAACATATGTTAATGACAAATTGGGTCCAAGATAACAAGTCTGTTAAAAGATATGCACGTCTTTTAAATGATTGAATAGAATTCATTATAACATTTTATTCCCAGTAGGACAAATTAGATTTCTAAAAGAATGGTAGCACTTGTGGCAAGATCTTATGTTGCAAGTACAGTAGATGAATGAAGAGAAACTGCTCAACCCCCATTCTCTTAAAGATTAACATTTATAATTTGTAATTTGCCTTTTTACATATGCATCTGTGTTAACACATGTCCATCTGAAAATATATTCAGAGCTTTAAATATATGCTATAGGGTTTTGTCAAGAATTATTAAAGGAGATAGGATCACATTTATTCAATGTGATAAATAATTCTAGACCCTCCCATTTGGAGAAGAAAAGAAAGAAAAATAGTTCACTGACTTATAATATGCATCCATAATTTTTCTTTTTTATAACACAATAATAGTAACACAAAAAACACTATAATTCTATATATGCAAAAGTGCTTAGTTCTGGGTCAGGCAAATTGAAAGCAAGGTGGTGAGCCAGGCTCAGCACCATATTGATGAGAATCACACCTTAACAAATGGAGACGCAACTAGAGAGGGGTTTAGATGATCTTACGTAACAGAGGCTTTTAATCATGCTGGAACTCTGCCTACCTTTAAATTATTACATGGGAGAAAAAGACTTTTTTTAAAAAATTCAATTGTATTTTAGGACTTTTCTGTAACAACAGCATGATCTATGCCTAAATGTTATGTGGCCCAAATTGTGCCCCTTGAAATTTCCTATGTTGAAGCCTTAGTTCCCAGTATCTCAGAATGTGACTGTATTTGGAAATGGGGCTTTAAAAAAATGTAATTAAGTTAAAATAGAGTCTTTAGGGTAAGCCCTAATCTAATGACTTGTGTCCTAATAAGAAAAGGAGATCAGAACAAAAACAACACATACAGAGGGACAACCACGTGAAGACACAGCAGGCAGACAGCCATCTACAAGCCAAAGACAGAGGCCTCAGAAGAAATCTATCCTGTTCACATCTTGATCTTTGACTTCCAGCCTCTACAAGTGTGAGAAAATAAATTGCTGTTGTTTAAGCCACCCAATCTGTGGTACGTTGTTATGGCAGCCCTAGAAAGTGAATACAAATAATACATAATTCATGCATTCATTCCTTCAACCTTTACTTAGCACTAATTTTGTCATATGTCCTGTGCTAATGGATGTAGATGACAAGGTAAATTAAATCCTCCTATGTCCTCAAGCAAATCACAGACAAAAGGATAAGAAATCTCTCCTTCCATTATACCGTGGCTCCTTATTATGGAATCTTGCTATTTAAATAAAATATATTCCATCAGTGATAGGTTAAATGGTGTTCTCCCAAATTCACATGCTGAAGTCCTAGCCTCTAGTCTTTCAGATTGTGATCATATTTGGAAATTTTGTGACTATAGATGTAATTAGTTAGGATGAGGTCAGATTGGATTAGGAGGCCACCCTAACCCATATGACTGGTGTATTAGTCAAGGTTCTCCAGAGAAACAGAACCAATCATATGTGTATGTGTGTGTGCACGTGTGTGTGTGTGTGTGTGTGTCACACAGAGAGAAATTATTATAAGAAACTGGCACACAATTATAGAGTCAAATAAATTCCAAGATCTGCATGGTGAGTCTGCAAGCAGGAGAGCCAGGAGAGCTGGTGCTATAGTTCCTGTTTGACCCTGAAGCCCTGAGAATCAGCAGAGCCAATCTTTCAACTTCAGTCTGAAGGCCAGCAGGCGCCAGACCCAGGAAGAGCTGATGTTTCAGTTTGAATTTGAAGGCAAGAACAATTCCCTTTTACTTGAGGGAGGGTCAGCCTTTTTGTTCTATTTAGGTTTTCAACAAATTGGAGGAGGCCTGCCCACATTAGGATCATTAGGAGGATGATCTGTTTTGCTCAGCCTACTGATTCAAATGTTAATCTCATCATGAAACATTCTTACAGACACACTCAGAATAATGTTTGATCAAATATCTGGGCACCCCATGGCCCAGTCAAGTTAACACGTAAAATTAATCATCAAAACTGGTATTCTTATGAAAAGGGGAAATTTGGACAATAAAAAAGACAAGCATATAGGGAAGATGGGAGAATGTCTTTTACCATGAACATATCAGGCTACCAGATGCTAGGGAGAGGCAGGGAACAGCTCCCTTACAGCCCTCAGAAGGAACTGACTCTACTGACACCTTGATTTTGAGCTCCCAGAATCAAAATTCTTGTCTTACAGTAAGACAATAAGTGTCCGTTGTTTAAGCCACCCAGTTTGTGTAACTTTGTTATGGTTAGCTTTAACAGGTTACACCATCTATTCTACACTAAAGTTAAATATTTTAAATTCTGGAATCAGTAAAGAAACCCTGCTACTTGCCATTTGGGGTTAGGGGAGTAAGCTATGCCAGTTCTTCACAGTTTCTTTTCTTGATATCTTTTTATCAGCAATTCACTGATGCACCCACTATTCTTTCAACGAACACTTATTAAGTGTCTTCATCCATATCTCTTGTATTGTGCTATAAAGATGATGATGCATACCACTGAGCAGAGGATGCTAATCACAGAGTTAAATGTAGTGTGATTCTTGGGGATATGTCAAACAATGAACTGAAACTGATTTATCTTTATGAATTCAAGTTGCTTATATCACAACAGTCTAAAGAAAATAAATTCCAAAAATAATATCACCTTTAAATCAACATTGAGAGACAAGAATATCAAAGAGACCAGATAGACTCCAACTTTTATCAAAAAATGATGTAGATATCAGTGGGAAAAAAATAGAAGATTCTTAGAAGATGGTTGTTTTAGAGATTTGAGGGGAATAAAGAGAAGAGGGAATAAAAAAATTCTTAATCAAATGACTCAAGTGTATATTAATAATATGAAATATTTTTAATTACCTCACAAACTGAATACTTGCATCTGAGTGTCCATGTCAAGGAAACAATTTTGTGTTTAAACCTCTGCAGATCCAAAGATTCATACTAACATCTCAATGTTAGAAAACTGTCATTGAAAGGAAGCTTAAAAATAATTAATTCTTAGGCTGCTTAATTTTTCACTTTTCATTTCACGGTTTGTCACTAAAATAGTAATTATTTTTTCTTCTCTTGCTAATCCAACAATTTCATACTGGCAGCCCTTCACTGGGAAATTTACTGTCATATTACTGCTTTACACTTTAAATACAAATATTTTCAAGATGAAATTAGATACTTTGGCAAGAAATATGATCTTTAGTTAATGATTTATGTTTCTGCTTTGGAAAAAGAAATGTCTCTTACATATATTATACAGACAAGTGGCTTCCAAACATTTTGTTGAAGTGTTCAAAGGGAATGCTTTATGATTATTGCTCAATAAAAATAGTGTGTTGGCATTTTTACTCCCGTTACCTCACAGGAAAAATAAAAAAAAAGAAAATGTTGCAATATTATGTTATAGCAATTAATAGTAGGTACATTGGAATTTGGTAGACCAAACTATAAGTCCTGGATTTTATTTTACTAATTCTGTGGTTTAGGTAAGTAGTTTACCATTTATGCTATAGTTATCTTAGCTATAAAATAGGATCATTGGAGTATACACCTCTGAAGGTGTTTGGAAAGATTGAATTGGAAAATTCATGGAGAGAACTTAGATAGAAGGAAAATTAAATAAGTGCTCAATAATTGTTAGTTGAGGCTGTTATAATCATTACTTACTGAGTGCTATTCAAGGGCCAAGTATTGGGCTATGGAGTAAAGACATAAAAATGAGGAATTCACACGTCTCTGGGACCTCACTAGATGTATTGTGAAATTAAAAAATGGGGATATATGTGAAATCACTTTGAAAAAGAAAAAAACGCTACATAAATACAAGAAAAATCTCTCAAGACAGATAGTAGCCGATGCACAATTTAATTCCAAAACGTAAGTCAGCTTCTTACTTTGGAATATTCTAGTTTTAATTTAAATTATTGCCAATATTTAATCTTAAATACATTGACCACCTGTTCATTAATTGATGAACTCAGTTATACTATCACTTATGCATTCTCCAAACATGTACAAGTGTCCACTCTGTCATGGGAACTCCCCAGCCATTCTGGCAGCCCTACGTTTTGTTTCTCAAGCATGTAGTCACACCTTTCTTCTCCTTTAATGTCAGCTTATTTCTTCATCTAGGTTGACTTTCTAGGGGTGTTCTATGACACACTCTGAGCAGCTTGTGGTGAACTTACAAATGTCTTAAAATAATCTAGTGTCCCTACACTACCAAAGCGTTAAATCTAATTGAAGAGGCCACCATGAAAATGAGTGTCTGGCACAGCCTTGGCTGGGCTTGGGAAAGCAAAACTTTGGGAACCTAGATGTTGGCAGACGACCGTATTAAGATCTACTGGAACTGCATTTAAAGATTTCATATGCATGACAAAGCCCATCTACTCCTACAATTGGTTTGATTTACAGCCCAAGATAATGGTGCTTCTAGTATCTCAAATACTAAAAAAATCATATTTAATTGATTTAATTCACTATTAATCGATTGTTATAATGTACTGCTAAAGGACAATTCTTTCCAAGTTCTACAAGCATAAATAACATGACCATATTATCTTTCCAACTTGCTGACTGTACAATATTGTGAGAATATAAACTACAATATAATCCAGTGGTTTAGTAGCTGTTACTACTGTGGAAAAAAATATTTATGAGGTCATTATATCATAGATTGGTATCATTTGTCATAATATATATATAACTCAATCTTATTTTAAAAAATAGTAAAAGCAAACATCACATGAATTAAGAATGTATTTTATACTTTAAGATTTATTTTCAAAATGTGAATGTAAATCAGATCTCCCCATCATGATCCCAGAAGAAGAATGATTTATTTTAATATTTGTGATTTTAGGATTTAGATACTACCTACTTACCAAGATACTCACTTGTAAAATATCTTTTAAGAATATAGAATATTCTAGAAGAATATAGAGGCAAAATAGTGTAGCATAGAGAACACATTGAAAGTTCATATTAATAGCCCCTTTGAGTTTTTATAGACCCTAGGGTAAAAACAAACAAACAAACAAACAAAAAAACCTCCATCCCTTGCCTCAGTTCTTATTCATGTGGTTTGTTTATAGGATCGACAACACCGGTGGGAAGTTTTACAGTATTCCTCGTATTGTGGGCAGCTCTGATGGCTCCAAGGTTCTTTCTTGTGCTGAGCAGTAACCTATTCACTTGTGGCTTCCATTCAGTTTCAGTATTCCTTTTAGTGCTAAGGAAGATAATTCTCACAAGAAGGCCAAGCAACATGGTCAAATAGAAGCACCCAGCAATTATCTCTCTTCTGCAAGAACACCACATTGACCAACTATACACACACACAAAAGCACTTTCTTAAGAATCAAAAATCAACTAAGTGATTACAGTAGCTGGTTTTCCCATCATATTGAGGAAAGAGGCACTGAAGAGGGTAGAAAAGACAGTCATTAATCACCTATACCACCCCTCCCCTATTCCCCCCATCCCCTGGCAAGTATTGCCATGTGGCACTGACAGAATGTCTGTGCTTGGGGAAGGGAGAATGCAGTGATTGTGAGACTAAGGATTGGAACTCAGTGCTGTCCTGTCACAGTAAAATGCAACATGGGGTGGAAGTCAGCCTTCATCCACAGAGGGAGCATTTAGACCAACCCTCGCCAGAGGCAAATTGCCCATCCCAGTTGTCAGAACATGAGTTTCAGCAAGCCCTGCCACCATGGGCAAAAGGGCTCTGGGGTCCTACATCAACTTGAAAGACAGTCCAGGCCACGAGGACTGCGACCCCTGGGCAAGTACTGGTCCTGTGCTGTGCTGGGCTCAAAGGGGCCAGGGGACTTGGAGTGCATGTGACCTGGTGAGATACCAGCCGGGATGGATGAGGGATGCTTGCACTAACCCTCCTCAACCCTAGGCAGTATAGTTCACAGCTCCAAAAGAGACTCGTTCCTTCTGTTTGAGGAGAGAAGGGAGAACAAAAAGAACCATGTCTGGCAACTTGGATACCAGCTCAGCCACAGTAGGATAGGGCACCGGGCAGAGTCCTGAGGCCCCCATTCCCAGCCTTAGCACTCAGATGACATTTCTAGACACGCATTGGGCCAGAAGATAACCTGCTGCCTTGAAGGGAAAAACCCAGTCCTGGTAGGATTCATTATCTTCTCACTAAAGAACCCTTGGGCCCGAATAATTAGCAGTGGTAGCTAGGCAATACTTGCCTCTGATCTTGGGTGAGACTCAGAGGTGTGCCGACTTCAGGTGAGACCCAGCACATTCCTGGCTGTGGTGGCTATGGGGAGAGTCTCCCTCTGCCTAAGAGTAAAGGGGATTTTGTCTTGCAGCTTAGATACCAGCTCAGTTACAGTGAGATAGAGCACCAGGCAGGCCCTAGGGTTCCTGATTCCAGGCCTTGGCTCCCAGATGGCATCTCTGGGCCTGCCTGGCATTAGGACGAACTCATCATACTTAGGAGGAACTCATCCTCTTAGAAGGAACTCATCACACTAAAAGGAAGGACATAAGCCTGGATAACTTTGCCACCTGCTGAGTGTAGAGCCCTTGGTCCATGAGTGAAAATAGGCAGTAGCCAGGCAGTGGTCACTGCAGGCCTTAGGTGAAGCCCAGTGCTGTGCAGTCCCAGTGGTGGTGGCCATAGGGGTGCTTGCATGACCCCTCTACCAGCTCCAGGAAGCTCAGCACACAGAGAGACCCTGTTTGTTTGGAGGGAATGTGGTTCTGAGTCATTATTTATAGGAATATTGTCTGAACATGGTCTACTTTGAAGTTTCTCAGTCTTTTTCATAATATGTCCCATCAGCATAAATATTATCAAGCTTCATTTCCTATAATTTTCATTATGCTGCCCAAATGAAAATATTCCGTTGCAAATTATTGGAATGTAAAATTTTGTATTAAAATATAAATTATTTGTTAAAATATTTAAAGTATGATTGGTTATTCTACATACAGAAACGTCTTTGGATATCTCAGTATGTTCTCATCTTTCCCCTGTCCTATCATTATTCTTCCAGTGACTCATGCCAAGAATTGATCACAATGCTCCAAGGGTGGTCTGACCAGCAGGGAACTGAGCAGAATTGAACATGGCTTCCTGTTTTCTGTACCCAGTTTCTTTCCATTTTTCTGGTACCACTCATGTCCACATCATAATCATCTTTTGCCTGAACAACCTCAACAGGCTCTGAAGTGGTCATCCTACTTCCTGCATGAATCCTGAGTATTTACCTTCCACTTAGTAGCTAAAGGGCTCTTTTGAACTCATAAAGTTTATCAAGTCATCACCTCCTCAAAACGTTGTATACACTTCCCATAATAATGAGCATGAAATCCAACGCCATACCCTATGTGGTCTATATAATCTCACTTTCCTCAGTCTCCCCTTATTCCATTCTCTCTTCACTCATGAATCTCCAGACAAAATTGTCTTCTTCTTATGTCTCAATGATTAGGTCAAGCAGGCTCCACACAGTAGGGTGTGTGCACTGACTGTCTTTGTGTGGAATTCCTTCTCTCTCGCTGCATATTTACATGGCTGTCCTCTTTTTGTCATTCAGATTTTAGTTGATATCCCTCCTCTTCAATGAGGCCTTTTATGGCTTCCAAATAGTAAGTAGCTTCTTTCATCAATTTTTATCATGTCACCCTAAATGTCATAATAGTACTTGCCACCATAAAATATTCTTATTTGTTTATTGTCTAGCTGTCTAATGAGGTAAGACCCACAACAGCAGTAATCTTAATAATTTTATTTAGAATAATGTTTGGAATATAAATATTGTGGAGTGAAT
The DNA here is from genome assembly GCF_009828535.3 of Hylobates moloch. Classification (NCBI taxonomy): domain Eukaryota; kingdom Metazoa; phylum Chordata; class Mammalia; order Primates; family Hylobatidae; genus Hylobates; species Hylobates moloch. The sequence continues at coordinate 64,659,059 of NW_026652292.1, read as the reverse complement.
GAATGCATGCATGCATGATCACAGTACAGATGTATTATTTTATATGAAGCTATTAAGATCAAAGAGTTTGAGCCTGGGCTTGAATTGCTGATCTACATTTACTATGGTGAGTCTAAACAAGTTACTTAACCTGTCTGTGTCTGAGATTATACATCTAAAAAAGGGGCAGATAAAAATGTTACTTTCTTCTCAAGGTTATTGTAAGGATTAAATAAATAAATTGCCCTTTGTAAAATGCATAGATAACTACTGTATAAATGTAGCAATTTAGTAATACAGCCCAATTTTTAGAATTTTGGCAGCCACACTGTTGACTCATATTACACCTAAAGTACAATGTAAATTCTCTAAGTTTTTTTTTTTTAACATGTGCTGCTTTGAAGTCTCACCTCTATTTTTTTGTGCTTACACAGCTGCCTTTTAGAAGCCAACTACAGGATTTTATATTGGTCAGCTTTATTTGGTTTCATTCAGCACATCATTCTACTCTGTTGACAATGCTGAAGGTTTTGAGTTATTGATTAAATGCCACCTTGGATATTTGAAACCAGGACTTCAATCTAAAAATCTAAGCTACTTAACTCAAGTGACCTCAGTCTACAGGACTCTAAGGATTCATGGGGCCAGTGTGTTGTCTTCTGGCAGTTTCCTTTCACTTGCCCGGAGCAGGGGCCTGTGAAGGCTGTCCCTGGGTCTGTAAAACATATACCAGAAGTGGGAAAGGACACAGGTTAAAAGCAGATTGACAGAGGAGGACCAAAGAAGCCATAAGGATACCTCAGCTGACAATGACCAAGCTTATGAGAAGAAGATATAGAAAAATAGAAACTTGGAGGTAGACTAAATCTTATTTTTTCACTTTAAATTTTGAAATAATGATAGATTCATAGGAAATTGCATAGTTAGTACAAAGAGGTTCTAAGTACCCTTCACCCATTTCCATCTTACATAGTACTTAACACCAAAACACGACTTTGACATTGGTATAATGTGGGTATGTAGTTATGTGTCCTATTAGCAAACGTGTAGATTTGTGTAATCACCACTATAATTAAGATATGAAAATATTCTATCACCACAAAGATCTCTCCCACACTTTCCTTTTACAATTACGTACCCAAACCCTCATTACTCCTGACTCTGGGCAATCACTAACCTCGGATCCAACTCAATAATTTTATCACTGAGAGACTACTATATAAATGGAATCATACCAGATGTGACCTTTCAAGACTGGAGTTTTCACTCAATATAATGCCCTTGTGATCTATCCTAGCTGTTGTGTGTATCAATAGTTAGCTCATTTTTATTGTTGAATAGAATTCCATGCTATGGATGTACCAGCGTTTGTTTAACTACTCACCCATTGAGGCATATTTTGGTCTTGTTTTTGGTGATTAAAAATAAACTGCTATGAACAATCATGTGCAGATTGTTGTGTGTCCAGGTTTTCATTTCTCTGGGATAAATGCACATACAGTTGCTGGGTTGAATGGTAACTGTATGTTTAGATTTTTTTTTTTTAAAGTGTCCAACTAGTTTATCTAGTTTTTTGAGTGGTATACTGGCTTATTTTTCCATTGTCACAGTTTTTACTTTAGCTGTTTTAATAGGTATGTAGTGATATCTCATTGTCATCTTAATTTGTATTTCCCTAACGTCTGGCAATGTTGATTAGCTTTTCATGGGCTCATTGGACACTCATATTTTCTTTATGATGAAGTATGTGTTCATATATTTTTCTAATTTTCTATTTGAATTGTCTGTTTTTACTGTTGAGTTTTGAGATTTTTTTTTTTTTTTTGAGACAGACTCTCGCTCTGTCTCCGAGGCTGGAGTGCAGTGGTGAAATCTTGGCTCAATGCAAGCTCCACCTCTCGGGTTCAAGCAATTCTCCTGCCTCAGCCTCCCGAGTAGTGGGGACTACAGGCGCCCACTACCATGCCCAGCTAATTTTTTGTGTTTTTAGTAGAGATGGGATTTCACCGTGTTAGCCAGGATGGTCTTGATCTCCTGACCTCGTGATCTGCCCACCTCGGCCTCCCAAAGTGCTGGAATTACAGGCGTGAGCCACCATGCCTGGCCTGAGTTTTGAGTTTTTAAATACATTCTAGATATGAGTTCTTTGTTAGATATGTAGTTTATCAATATCTTCTCCCAGTCTGTTGCTTGTCTTTTCATCTTCTCAACAGGGATTTCAAAGAGCAAAGGTGGTTTAATTTTGGTGAAATCCCATTTGCTTATTTTTTCTTGTATGGATCATATCTAAGAACTCACAAGTCCTAGGTCCTGAAGATTTTCTCCCATGTGACCTGCTACAAGTTTCATAGCATTATGTTTTACATTTAAATCAATTGTTCATTTTAAGTTAATTTTTATATAAAGGGTGAAGATTGAGGTTCATTCTGTTTGTTTGTTTACTTATTGTCCGATTTCTCAAGCATGTTTTGAAAAGACTATACTTCCTCCATTAAGTTGTTACTGTTTCTGAACCTTTGACCAAAGGTGGTTGGGCAAATTTGAGCGCCTTTCTGGGTTCTTTGTTCTGTTTCTTTGATCTGTCTTTCTGCCATACCACACAGGACTATTGCTATATACTAAGTTTTGAAGTCATGTAGAGTAACTCTACCTACTTTATTATTTTGCAAAGCAGTTTTAGCTATTGTAGTTTCTTTGGCTGTCTATACAATTTTTAGAATAATTTTGTCTATGTGTATAGATATCTGTTGGGATTTTATTTATTTTTGTATCTTTTGATTTTTTTTATTATACTTTAAGTTCTAGGGTACATGTGCACAATGTGCAGGTTTGTTACATATGTATACATGTGCCATGTTGGTGTGCTGCACCCATTAACAGCCTTCTTGTGGAGAGCCAGGGCTGTCCTCTTTCACTCCATGCTTTACATCTGTAAATTCTATAGGAGCCTCCCTCTTGGAAGCTAAATTGCCCCACAATCCAGGTCAGATTGTGGTTCATATTAGCAACCGCACTTACCCTTATTTGAAAGTCATGTGCCCCAACTTGGTTATGGCTTGGTCTCTATCCTTCCTGCTTATTTTTCAGCTTTCTCAGTGTTGAGGCAGGAATGAAAGGTATCCTTTATAGAAAGGACTCTTTAGAGATTCCAACAAGGCCACTTTTGACAACACATCTATGACGCATTTTTTGGCATCTCACACAATTGGCTCATTTAAGTTTTTAAATGTTGAACCAATTAAAATATAAATGTGATATATGTTTCATATATTCCCAAAATGTAATAAATGCTCAGTAAGTATCTGTGGAGATTATATATTTAAAATTGGGTGGGAAACATAACTATCCTACTGTTAAACATTTTTTAGAGAGATTTAGAAATATTCATTTATTGAACTCCTATTTGGCTGGTAATTTGCTCAGTGTGACCTGCCATCCTACACTTTCTACAAACTGTCTCCTTTCTCATTTTGCCAAACCAGACTGCCTTGCTCTTAATAGCTCCTTCTTTCTTGTCACTGAACCTAAACTCATGTTCTGAGCAGTAGGCAAAATAACTAACAGACCCACAAAGATGTTCTTAATTCCCAGACCCTGTGAATATGTTATGTTACATATCAAGGGGGAATTAAGGCTGTAAATGGAATTAAGGTTGCTAATCAGTTGACTGGAATATAAAGAGATTATTCTGGATTATCCAAATCAGTTCAATGTAACCATAATGGTTCTTACAAGTGAAAAAGGGAGGCAGGAGAGTCAGAGTCCAAGAAGGAGATGTGATACCAGGAAGCAGAGGTCAAAATAATGCAACTGCTAGATTTGAACACAGAAGGACCCACAAGCCAAGTGATGGGGATGGCCTCTAGAAGCTGTGAAAGGCAAGGAAACAGACTCTCCTTCTAGAAAAGAATGCACATTGATGACATCTGATTTTAGCTTAGTGAAATATATTTCATATTTCTGAACTGCAAAACTGAAAGATAGTAAATTTGTGCTGTTTTAAGCCACCAGGTTTGTGGCAATTTGTTGCAGCAGTGATAGGAAACAAATACATTCTGCAACTCATCCCCTGCGTTTTCTCTGAGTGGCCATTTATAAATAGATAGACTCTGACCCAGCCTGGCCAGAGATAAATCAGGCTTCTCCACCTCTCCACTTGCTAGCTCTGTGACCCCAGGCAAATTATTTAATTTTTACATGACTATTTCCTCACCTATAATATGGGGATTATCATGACACCATCCTTATAGGGATGAGTTAATAGATGCAAAACTTTTAGAAAAGTGAGCACATAACAAACACTATAGAAGTGTACACTAATATTTTCATTATTATGTTTACCTCTACAAATTATTTTATAAATCAGTTCAAATGCCAATTCTTCTATTTCCTTTTTGAACAATAAGATCTTTCTTCCTTAAATTTACAGAGTACTTTACCTTAAAAATGTTTTATGGCATGTGATATTTTAATTCTTATTTAATCACTTTCATACATATTGAATCCTCTCTCCTAAGATATAAGATCTTGTAAAAACTATTGATAAGCATTTTATTTTTTACTTTATTTTATTTATTCTAATTTTGTTATTCCTATACTGTCTAGGCCAGTGTTTTGCATATCATAGGTGTTCAATAAACATATTTGAACTACCAATGGTGTTTTCCACTTGTGCTAATTTCAAGAAACAAACAAAATCACTCACTATTCAATGGGCAACACCTCTACAGAAAGAATTAATACAACAGAAGAATTAATAAAAACCCGAAGAGTAGCACGAAGTCTATAGAAAATATCCTCCACAAGTATTTAGTGGGATTCAGATTCTTTTTTTCACTTTCACTCTAGATGTTCAGCTTTAATTTAAATAACATGTTAGATCAAGTGTGCTTTTATAAATTAGTTATTAGCCCATAAATTCTGTCTCATATAGTCTGCTCTGAAGTTTATCACTTTAAGAGGCATGATATACTGTAGGGACTGAATTTTAGTACTGTGCAAAGACCTGATTGGAATTAGCATTTCTGAACTTCTAGAGCCTCACCAGTAAGACTGCAGTTGTTGCTGTGAAATTGACTTTAAAAGAAGCTTCTGATGACAATGCCTAGCTGATTATTGTTTCAGAGATGAAGTGAAAAAAGAACAAACATAGTTACCATAGAAATAAATGTATTAAGTTCTAAAATTAACATTCTTATTAGTGATTATGCTCATTTTTTTTGATACATCTACAGTTAACCTCAAAACTTTCATCATGGGTATGGGGTTATACTTCCTGGCATGACCCAAGATGTGAAACTTAATTACGATCAAATGTCATTAACTTTGGTAGTATGTTTTAAAATTAACCTCAAAACGGCCCCAATTTTTGTTAAAACTATAGAAGAAGAAAAGAAAATCTTCTTTTTTTTTTTGAGACGGAGTCTCGCTCTGTCGCCCAGGCTGGAATTCAGTGGCACAATCTCGGCTCACTGCAAGCTCCGCCTCCTGGGTTCACGCCATTCTCCTGCCTCAGCCTCTCCAAGTAGCTGGGACTACAGGCGCCCGCCACCACACATGGCTAATTTTTTATATTTTTAGTAGAGACGAGGTTTCACCGTGGTCTCGATCTCCTGACCTCGTGATTTGCCCGCCTCGGCCTCCCAAAGTGCTGGGATTACAAGCGTGAGCCACCACGCCCGGCCAAAGTAAATCTTCTAAACTAGGCAATCACTTATTTACTGGCTCTGATAAGAATAACATTTCAAATGGTTGTGTTTTTGGTCACTAATTTGAAGTTCTAGTATAATATTTTTATTTAATTACATGATTACAAAACAAGTCTTTACTTACATCATATGCATTACATGCCAAATTAATTCTCCTTTGAAAAGGCCAGTTGCTCATAAGAGCAATGAATTCTGTTGAATAGCTCACTGAATTCTGAGAGTAATTGAGGAATTTTTATATACACACAGAAACACACATGGCTCACACATTAAGATGTAGAAGACAATCTTTGAAGATACCATCTATCAAATGGAGGAAATATGTTTTCAGCTTGCAAACTTCAAAGCTCTATGTCTAATAATGAGATAAATCTTCATTTCTGATGGCACTAATTCTACACTGAAAAATTAATTCTCCTTTGAAAAGGCCAATTGCTGATAATTTCACAGAAAAGAGGTCTATTCTTTTCAGTGGATATGAATTGATCCTGTTAATGCAGAACCTGACTTTTTCAGATTCTTTTAGCCTTTAGTATGAGTGAATTTTTAAAATTTCTCGTTTGTTGTGTTAGAAATAAATATAATGATTTTTTCTCATGCTGATTTTTAAGCGTTTAAAGGAAAACAACAGCTGATAGCTCATTAAGGCTCATGACACACCACTAAGTGTCTACAACTCCCATTTTGAGACTGCATAAGCCAAACACTTCCATTTCCACTAGAAGGTGTCATTAGAAGTACTTAAGCAAAGAAAGCTACTAGGAGCAAAAATGCCCCAGAGAATTTCTGTAAAGACTTTGATGCACCCATTGTCCCATAGTTTAAAATGTTGTATCACTCAAACAGCAACCTCATTAACAGATCATTTTGATTATCATGAGTTATGATGAACTCAAGCCTCTGTAGTATTTTCTTCCCAACAATTTGCTTTATTACAGCAATATAACAGACATCTGCCTTGAAGAGAAGTCTTACTTTCTATTCTATTGGATGCCACTGAAATTTACAGCGTCTGGGGCAGGAGGAAGAAGTAATAAAATCTTACAGGGAAAAGAAAAAAAAACTTGTTACCTAAGGGTAATACAGAAATGATGAGAAATGAGATAAGCCGGTAGGACTAATTCAACTAGAACTGAAGAAGGTGGCTCTGAATCTGATTTGCTCTCCTCCAAAAGAAAAATGTGCTCATGATAACAATAACTAATGTGTACTTCATACTTTTGAGGAAAATGACTATGTGGCGCTCCAAACTATGTGCCACATTCTGTGCCAGGTTATTCTATCTATCTATGTATCTAAAATTTATGTAGACACAGAAATATAACATTTTACATAAGTAGTAAAGTGACTCTGTATTTTAAGTCTTATCATTGCCATGTTAAAGATATTTCCAGAGTAACACAGTCAGTAAGTTGTTTAAGTGGGGTTTGGATGCAGGTCTCTATGGTTACAAAGGCTGCAGTCTTTACCCCTCATCATATTGCCTTGCTTTTGTTTCCTTCTTCACTTCTTTTGTCTGTTTCTTATTCAGACAAAGGTGGGAATTGACTGTAGGTGAAGACTCTTCTTTGGCTAATCAGTTTATTTTATCCCTAAGGAAGATTCCTATTCTTGTTTCTGGTCTCTCTTCTCCCTCTCTCTCTTCCTCTCTCTTTTTTTTTTTCTCTCCCTCTTTCCTTCCCCTTCCTCAAAAAATGACTAGACTTTACCTTTGTAATAGACTAAATCATAGCCCCTAAAAGAGATATGTCTAGGTACTAATCCCTGGGAGCTTATCCATAAAAAATGTATTTGCATACCTGATGAAATTAAGGATCTTCAAAAGAGGTTCTTACATTGGATTATCCAAGTGGACCCTAGGTGAGGTCACATGTATCCCTTTAAAAGGGAGGGAGATCTCTGTCTCCCTCTGGGCTTCTCAGTCTAGAGGGAGGCAGATACACACAAGAGAAGAGGTAATGAGATCACTGAGTCAGAGGTTGGAGTTAGGCATCCATAAACCAAGACATTCCTGGAATTACCAGAAGCTGGAAGGCAAGGAATGGATTGTCTCCTAAAGCCATTAGAAGGAATGTGACCCTATTGGCACCTTGAATTCTGGCTTCTGGCCTTCCTAACTGAAGTGATAATAAATATCTATTGTGTTAAGCCAACAAGTTTGTGGTAGTTTCTTACAGTAGTCACAGGAAACTAATACAACTCTCTTCTTTGAAATTCTGGAATTGGCGGCAGGGGAAATTGCATGTAAAAACACTGCATGTTTACCTCTGGCTCTGTGAAATCATAGGAAGTACAGTTAAATTCTAGGAAACACAGGGGCATTTTTACCTCTGCACAAACCTATAAAGCTCCTGAGGGTCATGTAGTCTTTTTCTGCCCTGATGTCTCCCAAGATAGTCTTCTGATTGCTGAGATATAGCCTACATTGAATAGATATTTGTTGAGCAAATCAACCTGCTTCTGCTGTGGCTCCAGCAGGACTGGAACATTTCAGGAAAGAATAAAAGGTCATTTCTCCTGAGTTAAGTGTTAATTCTTGCCTTGATTGTCAATGGCATGCTAACACCTGCTCTGACATGTATTTTAGGTCCATCAGCGTATCCTAACTAGAAGGCCTTGTGACTAGCAGAAAAGAAAATGTAGGTGAGCCATGCAATAGTGGACATGGACTGTTCTCAGGGTGCAGTGACAATTATGACTTAGTCATCAAAGGTGAATTGATACAACCTTGAACATATCTTAAAGTAGATTGTTCCAGGAATCCTTAAAATGCAAGATAAATTGCAATGATGGGGCAGTGGATAAATCTAAATGACATTATGTGGGCTATGATTCCTTTCTCCATGTCATTTGGAAAGTTAGAAGAAATCATATTAGGCCTGAGAATAGACTAGGTGCTTCTCAGTGTGGGTCCTTTACACCCAGAGTGCCAATCATCTAGGATGCACCGGTTCTCCCATACTGGGGATATACAGTCAAAGTCCATTCTCATAGCTGGTACCTTGCAGGACCAGTTGTCAAATATTTTTAACAGCACCTTATTCATGCATTTTTTTCTAGAATATATATGAACTTTTTCCACCCCCAGTATTGTGGCTCCCCTCCAGTCCCTATTTAGATCCTCATCTCTCACTTGGATGCCTAAAATAGCCACTTCAGACACCCCTCTTTCTACATAATTGTCTCCTGTAATTTATTCTCAACACATTTTCTTGAAGCCTTATCCAAATATATGACTCCTCTACTAAATGCATAAGTACATAAAGAAAACAAACACAGAATAATTTACTGCTACTGACTTCATGTCATTCCACAGGATTAAATATAGATCCCATATTATACACACACATATTACACTTATATAATATCTGTATTATTATGTATCTATATTAAATACACATATGTTCTATATATTAAAAGACCTTCACAATTTGAACCACACTGTATGGACTCAATGTTTGTGCCCCACCCCCAAATTAATATGCTGAATATCATAGTATGTGGAGGTGGGATCTTTGGGAGGTAATTAGGTCACGAGGGAGAAGGTTTAGTGAATAGGATTAAAGCTCTTATAAAAAGAGACACAAGAGAGATTCTCTCTCTCTCTGCCAATTGGCCATATGAGGACACATGTAGCAAGAAGGCAGCTATCTGCAAACCAGAAAGGCCCTCATTGAAAACCTAATCATATTGGCACCCCGATCTCACATTTCCAGGCTCCAAACCTGTGAGAAATAAATGTTTGTTGTTGAAGCCATTCAGTCTATATAGTATTCTGTTATTATAGCCTGAGCTGACTAAGACACCCATCTAACTCTGCAGCCTTCTGTTCCTCTCTCTATAATGAAGTCTATTTCATTATTTCATACGTATTTCTCACAGCTTTTTGAAATCACCAGGCAATTTCCTGCCTCCATAATTTTAGAGCTGATGTCAAATGGGAACACCCTGGTGACACCAAGCCAACAGATATCAATTCTGGTTGGTCAAGGCCACTGCTCTATCTGATTAGTTGGTTTGGGTTCCCCCAAAGGCAGATCCTGAGACAAGGAATTGGATATAAATAGTTTACTAAAGACATAATCTCATGAAGGAGGAGTGAGAAAAGCATAGAGACTGATACAAGGATGGAGGAAAGCCAATATAAATGTATTTTGACAAAGTTACTGTGAGAAATCAGAAGTTCACACACATACTAGGACATGTGAGAAGCCCGCCTATGAAATGACCTTATAATCGTCCAGAAAGATAAGGCATCTATCCTTCCATCATTGGTTAAGTTTGTTAACTCCACTGCATTTCCAGGTTATACTGATGAACAAGATGAGGGAATTCCAACCACATCACTCCAGGCCAGGAGACTGAATCAGAAAGATAAGTAATCCTTCATTTCCTCTGCCCCCTCACTGTGGACTGGAACGTGGATATGGTGGTGGGGAGCCAGGTTTCATCATGTAGATATAGTGGAGCAAAAAAGCTCTAAAAACCTAGATCGCTGCATGACCTCATGGAACAGAGTAGTTGTATTTTTTCATCCAACCACCCCTGCAGTGCCTAACAATTCTATACTATCAAGTGAAAATTATTTCAGTCTCATTCTGGTGGCTAAACCCAAATCTTAATTAATATTATTCTCTCATGCATCTGTCCCATGCTGTTTACTTTCACTGCACTCTAGTTCCACTTCCTGTCAGACTCTATTGCAATTATCTATTTAAATGCCCATCTCCATCATTGCATTGAAAGTTCTTGATGACAGCCACAGTGCCATTTCTGAACCCTGAGTGCCTGGTAGGTATTGGATTTACAAGAATTTTTAAATAAAATTTAAAATGCAATTGCTCCAACAGTAAAGCTGTAATACATGCAATTATGAATATATGATACATAATCATCATTCACTGGGCTGCTTACTGTACCTTTTCTCATGAAGCATAATTTGACACATGAAGGTTAATGAAGCATTTCCTGGGAAGCACACTTTACATATAACATGACTCCAAGATGCGTTTGTGCCATTCTTGTCTTCTTTCCCTCTGTCACAATTAGAGAGGTGGTTCTTCTCCTAGCCAAGAATAATTCTTCTATCTATGCTATAGATCCTCTTTTTTCTCCTACCATTAAGACCCTAAGCTCTTTTTTCAATTCCTTCAAGTTCTTTCTTTCTGTTGGTTAAAATCTCTTTAAAACAATCAAAGAATGCTACCTAGTCTTCACATGTTCCTTTAGGTGGCAGACTCTTTTCTTTCCCTCCCTCCCTCCCTTCTTTCTCCCTCCCTCCTTTCCTTCTTTCTCCCTCCCTCCCTTCCTTTTCCTTCCTCTCTCTCTCTTTCTTTCTTTTTATTGTTTTTTTGAGTCTCGCTCTGTCACCCAGGCTGAAGTGCAGTGGCAGGATCTCAGCTCACTGCAATCTCCACCTCCCTGATTCAAGCGATTCTCCTGCCTTGGCCTCCGGAGTAGCTGGGATTACAGGCACGCACCACCACTCCTGGCTAATTTGTGTGTGTGTGTGTGTGTGTGTGTGTGTGTTTTGAGACAGAGTTTTGCTCTGCTGCCCAGGCTGGAGTGCAGTGGTGCGATCTCAGCTCACTGCAACCTCCACCTCTTCAGTTCAAGTGATTCTCCTGCCTCAGCCTCCCAAGTGGCTGGAACTACAGGCACATGCCACCACACCTGGCTAATTTTTTGTATTTTTAGTACAGATGGGGTTTCACCGTGTTAGCCAGGATGGTCTCAATCTCCTGACCTCATGATCTGCCCACCTCAGCCTCACAAAGTGCTGGGATTATAATTTTTGTGTTTTTAGTAGACGTGGGGTTTCATCATGTTGGCCCAGTTGGTCTCGAACTCCTGACCTCAGGTGATCCACCTGCCTGGGCCTCCCAAAGTGATGGGATTACCGGTGTGAGCCACTGTACCCGGCCAGGTGGCAGACTCTTAATTATCCTGTTGGAGTCAAGGTTTCATAAAAGCCTTCACTTGCTGTCTGCATTTTCTCACTCACTCCACAACACAATTCCAACACAACCAGGTTTATATTGCTCTTGCCAACATGTCACAAAATTCAATGGACTTCTGTTATCATATGTATCTGTCAGCAGCACTCAACACCACTCAATCCTCCCTTCAAATATCCACTGTGTCTTCATTTCTGTTTATTCTTCTTTTCTCTCCAGCCACTCATTCTGAATGTATTTTGCTGCCTCTTATTCCCTCAGTAGACACTTAATGATAAAAATTCTCAACATTTATTTCAAGATACACTTCCCTTCTCACTCAATATAATCTGCTACTTATTTTTTTCCAATTCTAGGGCTTCATTGGTCATGCCACAAATCCTAAGTGTTCATCTCCTGGACATATCTTGCTTCTGAGTTCCAAAAATGTCTATTCAAATGTGTACTGAGATATCTCACTGGCAACTCAAAACCATATGCCATTGTATCTGAAAAGCTGGCTCCCTTCAGGACTTTCACCTGAGAAATTGCACCATAATTTACCTCATTGTTCAAGCCAAGAAAATGGAAATCTTATATGATTTCTCATTCTGCCACCAAGAATGGCCAACCGCACTGAATTGCCTGGAACTGAGGCGTCTCTTGGGAGGTAGAACTTTTAAAGCTAAAATTAAGATAGTTGATTACCTTCCAATCTGGCTCCTGGCCCTGTGCATTCTATTTCCTAAATATCTCTTATATTTGTTAAATTATTTCCATTCTCATGACCTCTGCTACTGTCTCTTGTACAGGGATCCGTATGTTCATTTTTGCCCTTCATTTCTCACCCTACAAATGCTTTCTGCACACAATGACCACAAGATATCAACGAAAAGAAAAATTTATGATATCAATCTCTTCCATCCTTCTCATTGTCTATAAGACCCAGCAATATCTGGGCCCTGCGTGTCTCCTTAGACTCATGATTCATTATTTCCTCTGTGTTCCAGCCCAACTAACCTTTCCATTTCTTAAATGTGCCATGAAACAGGCCTGGAATTACTCTTCCCTACTCCTTCTTCCTATTAACTCCTCATCTTTTGAGTCTCAGAATCAATGTCATTTCCTAAAGATGTTTTGCCTTCTCTCCCTAGACAAGATCAGACACATCTTTTTCCCCCTGCCCATATCAAACTGCACTGTTCCTTCACAGAATTCAACAGCGTCCATTATTTGTTCAATGTCCATCTTCCCAGCCACACTAGAAACTCCATGAAGCAACGATTCTTGCTTTATTCTCTTACCACTGTATATACAATACCCCAATCAGTGCCTAGAAGCAAAAAACTTTTGTGAAATGAATAAATATTTTGTTACAGAATATTTCCTTATGTGATATCATATCCTATTATAACTTCAGATAGCTTAACTAAAAATATAACTCTATTAAGGAAAGAAATAAGGCCATGGCCCCTCATAAAATTTTAGCAAGTTTTACCATATCCCCTTTGTATGGTTTGGATTTGTGTCCCTGCCGAAATCGCGGATTGTATTCTCCGATGTTGGAGTAGGGGCCTGTTGGGAGGTAATTAGATCATGGGGGCAGACTTCCCCCTTGTTGTTCTCAGGATAGTGAGTGAGTTCTCACAAGATCTGGTTCTTTAAAAGTGTTTAGCACCTCCCCCTTTGCTCTCTTCCTCCTTCTCTGGCCATGTAAGATGTGTCTGCTTCTCTTGCAGCTTCCACCACGATTGTAAATTTCCTGAGGCCTCCACAGCCAGGCTTCCTGTACAGCTTGTAAAACTGTGAGTCAATTAAAACTCTTTTATTTATAAATTATCCAGTCTCAGGTTGTTCTTTATAGCAATGTGAGAATGAACTAATACAGCACTGAATCTAAGATGTCATCAATGGTAACATACGTCATTATTTTAAGTATAACTAAGAAAGAAAAACAATGTTGAAAAATAAGTCATGAAACACCTTGACTGAAAGACACGTCCAGTTTTCAGATATCAAAAAGTCAAAAACTGGGAAAGGCCACAAGTTCTACAACAAATCTCGTTTGCTCACTTCTCTCTCTACTGGGTGGTCCCTCCTTGTTCCATGGAGTATCGCCTCATTCTTGGGCCATTGCAACTTCCTTGTATTCTCCTAACTAGTATCTTCTCTTGTATACTTGAACCCCCAGCTTCTTCACATTTCAACCAGACTGATCATTTCACAATACAAATCTGATCACCCCAAAATGCAAAGCCTGATCTCTGGATAACCTTCTACTGGTTGTCTATTCTATGACACATCACACACATACTCCCCCTTGTTTTCTGTCCTCCTGACATGGTTCCTAAAATATGTCAGCTTCTTTCTTTTATCTGGAATATTCTGCGACTTGCTGTCTTCAATCCTTCCTTCTGCTCCTTTTCATTTTATAGTTTTCATTACAAATTTCCCCTCCCCAGAAAGATGCTCCGTGATTCTGTCATTGCAAATCAGTAGCCCCGCTCCCCCGCCCATGCCGTTAGAATTCTTCACACATATAGCCTGTTCTCTTCCCTCAGAGAGCTCATCTCAAGTTTTCATTACACATATTTTTTTGTGTGTTTATTTGCATAACGACTGTTGCTTCCACTGAACTTTGAGCTCCATAAGGGTAACTATCAACATGATGTGACAGTGCCATATACCAGAGTGTGACACAGATAGATTATTTATTGAATGAATGAGGAAGTGGAACAGATACACTTTGCTGAAACAAAGACAATAGAAAATTCAATGCACAGTCCTGAGAGGAATCTAGAAACAAGTCTGCAACTAAAAAGAAGCAACATATACCCGCAAAACTTAGGTAGGTGTCATAACCACATCCTCATAACTATGTGTGTTCTTACCAGATACACTTGACTTCTAAAGACTGCTTAAGAACAATTCACGCCGGGCGCGGTGGCTCACGCTTGTAATCCCAGCACTTTGGGAGGCCGAGGCGGGCAGATCACGAGGTCAAGAGATCGAGACCACGGTGAAACCCCGTCTCTACTAAAAATACAAAAAAAATTAGCCGGGCGTGGTGGCGAGCGCCTGTAGTCCCAGCTACTCAGAGAGGCTGAGGCAGGAGAATGGCGTGAACCCGGGAGGCGGAGCTTGCAGTGAGCCGAGATTGCGCCACTGCACTCCAGCCTGGGCGACAGAGCGAGACTCCGTCTCAAAAAAAAAAAAAAAAAAAAAAAAAAAACAATTCACACTAAAAGTACTACTTAAGAAAAATAGGCTCTTCCATCTTAAAAAAGAAAAGTTTTTATGTATTGCATTGCATTTTCCTCTCAAATATTTTAAATCACAGATTGTTTCACAAACATAATTTTGTTTTCCCAATAAAAAGCTTTGAAAAAACTCAGAAAATATTTTTGCAAATATGGACCTCACTATGTTTTGTTATGTCTTATTTTGAAAAATAATAAAATTTTCAATAAAATGTGTTTTAGAAGGTTAGAAATTTACACATATTTTCTCTTCACGTTTGTGAAAGAAATTGGGTAAATGACTCTAATGAGAAAATATTACTAGACTAAATTTACAAAGAATATAGAGCAAAAACAGAACAATCTTAATAGAATCAGTGCCAATTACATCTCACATTTCAATGGCAGTGAAAATAAACTTGATTTTGACATACGAAATTGTGTTAGGAATATTTTTATGTAGAGGAAAATGCTATCATCCTTGGGGGCTTTTTGTTCAACCAATTTCCAACTTTCTAATGCCGGGCTGTGGCTTGTGTGGAATCAGGGAAGTCACTATTTCTCTGTCCTTGAATACTGCTCATGCATCATTCTCATAAAAATATATATTTGCCCGTCCCTGAATTCATGTGTCTCTTCATTCACTCAGCATTTATGGAGCAAATTTTATATGCCAAGCACTTTACTAGCTTCTGTATATACAAAGATAATAATTCTAGGATTAAAATATGGCAGGAAAAATAAAATCATTAACAAGTAAATTTTGAAAGTTAAATGCTAATAAAAAGGTGGTAGACATATGTACAAACATTGAATGCCATTTTATATCACTCTTCATTTTCCAAAAAAGGGCATGAAGGCTTAAGATAATAAGGTAATTTCATGGAGATTTCATAGCTAATGAATGAAAAGACTGGGGCTTGAATTCTGGTTTCTCATTTCATAACTAGTAAATCCCTTTACCGAGTGTTGTCAAACATACGTCATCAATTTTATGCATGAAATCTCCTTTAATCTTCATAACTATGCATCTTCACCAGTTTGAGCTGCTATAACAAAACACCATAGACTGGGTACCTTCTAAACAACAGAAATTTATTTCTCACAGCTCTGGAGGCTGAAAGTCCAAAATCTGTGCCAGCATGGTCAGGTTCCAGTGAGAGCCCTTTTTCACGTCACAGACTGCTGACTTCTCATTATATCCTCACATGAGGAAAGTGCAAGAGAACTCTGTGGAGTTCCTTTTATAAAGACACCAATCGCATTTATGAGCACTCCACCCTCAAGATCTAATTACCTCCTACAGACCCCACCTCCCAGTACTATCACATTGAAGGTTTGATTTCAACAAACACATTTTGAGGGGAAACCAACATTCAGTCCATAACACCATGAAAAACAGCAATTTTTATTTCTGTTATGCTGACGAGGAAACCAAGACTCAGATAGGCTCAGCAACTGGCCAAGCCACACAGTTAGTAAATGGCAGCGCCAAAATTCAGACTCAAGTTTGTCCAACCCAGAAAATTCTGCCACGTCTACTATCATGAGCTTCCTCTCTATTCCAGTTCCCACGTATCTGTGAAATGATTTAATTATTACACATTACTAGCATTTGTTGAGCATTTTATATGTCCCAGGCATTCCTTAAAGATGCTTCCATGAATCAAGTTATTTAATTCCAAAATAATAATATGTAGGTACTGAGGTACTATCCTAAGGTATTGAGGTATTATCCTGATAGCACACCGAGAATGCTATCTGGCCTCCCAAAGATGGAGAATTAAAGAACGTATGTCTCTATATTCCTCAGCAGGAGTCAGTCTAAAAGGAATAATCCACCAGCCAGAGCATATGCCATTTTTAGATTACATATACAACCCACTACAAGTTCCAAACCCAGAGTGGTCAATATTGCTTTTCTTCTTTTATATCTATTCTGTTTTGCAAAATATATGTTATGGTTAAAGAATGAACTTGAGTGAGCTGCCCTGAAACGAGAGCCATCTGTTTAAAGTTCTGTGTGACTCCTTCTTCCTTCCCACCTGCATCCTCAACCACATGTTGAGATTCCTGGCAATATGCTCCTTCAGCAGAAGGGTAGAGAGCCAATGAGGACCAAATGATGTATTTTCCTTTCCCTCAGCTTCAGGGGCTCAAAGTCCCAGATGAGGGGCAGGGAGCATACTCCATGGCAGAAATAAACAGCCAGGTGGCCCAAGTAATGACTAGCCAGGTCTCTGGAAACTTCTCAAGAACTCAGTAGCTTGCAGCCTAATCTGGGAACAGTGTTGTACATGACTACATATAATATAATGTGAATAGTACTACTACAGACAGGTGGGCCAACATGATCTGAAAGCACCAGTCAAGAACACATACAGAAGTATTTGATACAAGGTAAAACCTATCATTCAAAGGCATACAAGTACTTTGCAACTATGAAACACCTCTAAAAAAGTAACGGTTTTGAGACAGTGCTATACATAAAGATAAATAATTTAAAAGACTATATGCACATTCTCAAAAGTTTATCCTTGAACAAATCACTTGCTTCCCACCATAAAAAAAAAAAAAAAAAACACCTTTGAGACCCTTTCTAATAAAGCCATTAAGGTTGAGCAGGCAACACTATTTAGAAGAACAACTGTGAGTGGTACATGACCCTTCATAAAAGCAGAGACTACTAAACATCATTAGTAGGCGATATTACAGTGTCTTCAAACCTGGACATAATTGGCACCAAATTTGCAGGAAAATGAGTTACCTTCCTAATAGCCCTTAATTACAATTAGAATGTGACTTTACTCGTATTCCAGTAATGAAAGCATTTACTCTCATTCCTCATCTGATTTAAAGGGCAACATAAGCTGAATGCAAGATGCCTTATAAAATTAGAAAAGCAATTGAACAAACATTAACACTGTGCCCCAGGATGACAAGAAGGAAATTTCTTCAGAAACAACACATCAGTGTATCCAAAAAGTTCTTTGGATTTCACAGTTTGTAATCCCAGGTAAAGAAATATGGAAAAAAAATTGAGAACTCAGTTATTTGGTCAAGCTAAATCAAACACATGTTTATAAATCTAATTTCTATTTCTTAGAGATACTGAGTTACAGATACTATATGGGCTAATCATAATGAAGATGACAAAACATTTTTTTAGTAAAAAATAACCATTAGCTATAAAAATTAGAAAATAGAGACCAGTGAAATATAAATTGAGAATAGGGTATAATGGATATTACAACAATTAAAAGAAAAAAGCTGGCCGGGCACAATGGCTCACACCTGTAATCCCAGCACTTTGGGAGGCTGAGGCGGGAGGATCACGAGGTCAGGAGATCAAGACCATCCTGGCTAACATGGTGAAACCCCGTCTCTACTAAAAATACAAAAAATTAGCTGGGCATGGGGGCGGGCACCTGTAGTCCCAGCTATTTGGGAGGCTGAGGCAGGAGAAGGGCGTGAACCCGGGAGGCGGAGCTTGCAGTGAGCCGAGATCGCACCACCACACTCCAACCTGGGCAACAGAGCGAGACTGTCTCAAAAAAAAAAAAAAAAAGCTTATTACATAATTTAATTTAGTGCTCTACCTTATAAAAGATTGTAAAAGAAATTCCAAATCAAAATGTTATTTAAAAATAACCCCTCTAGTTCAAAACAGAACTAAATATTTATGTACTTTTTAGAGGAATAGTGCTTTTCTGCATCAAAGAAGAAGTAACAACAAAGGTAGTGGCAGATTCAACACAGAAAAATTACAACTTCCTCATACAATGAAAATTTTACCCAAAGCAAAGAAGGGATTAACATCTAACATGACAAAATGTTAAGATCTGAATTGTATACAAAGTGCACAGAAATTGATAAGGAGAAGTTCTGGTGATGACTAGAAGATTGCTAGAGATGTGAAGGATGTGTGGGAAAGCTCGACTGGGAGGATAATATAAAACAAGAGGAAAGAAAAGTCAGATGTAGAGTGAGAACATTGTCAATAAGAATTGCCAGGGTCCCCCAGATGGTTCCAATGAGCCTCATCTCCTGATAATCACATCCTTGTGGGAGGGGTCTCACATTGACTTGTGTAACCAATATGCTATTGCAGAAATGAAGTTATCTGACTTCTGAGGCTAGGTTAGGAAAGATTTTGCAACTTCTGCCATATCCTTTCTTGGATCACTTGCTCTGGGGAAAGGCAGCTGCCATATTGTGAGGAAACTCAAGCAGCCCTATGGAGAGGTCAATATAAAAATAACTGAAACCTGCTGAGAACTGAAGCCTACATCTACTTGATTATTGTACAAAGGAAGAAATTGAGGCACAGAGATTAAGAGCCTTGCCCAAGTTTACACAGGAAGGAAGTGCCAAATCTAAGATCAGGTTTCCAGAGCCTGAGTCCTTAATCTCTACATGATACTGCCTTCTCCATGGTAGAAATAGAATGGAAAAGTATTTACAATTGTATGAAACATAACAACAAAAAAGAAATGCTAAAATTCAGAAACTGATTGGATGTGAAGGCAAGGCTTGCATTGAAATGGCTTTAGTTTTTCAAATATGGATAACAAGGAGAACAGTAGGGTTATTAATTAAGATAAAGATCAGATACAGTTTGAAAAGTAGTATGTGCACATAAATGTATGCATGCATGATCATTCATGTTGTTTAGAGAGTAAAGTGATACACAGGGAATGTAGTGAGCAAGCTGGTTTAGGATTATCAGATTTGAGCTTGCCCAGGCAAGAAGAATTTCAGAGAAGCTTCATTCCACTAGCATATAGTTAAAAGATGGCCTCTTTCAAATGATAATGTATATACTACTTTCCTTCTGGAGATACATAAAACGTTGGAAATTTCCTCACTCCACTTAACCTCTTTTTTGCCCATCTCATTCTTATCAGTCACTCTAGGCATAGATCTAATCTAAATTATTTTTAAAATATAACTCTTTAAAAACACATATTAATTAAGTAGAATTCAATAAAATTAGTTTATTTAAAACATGAATGAAATAAAAATAATTAGACTCATTTTGCAATAACTAGAATATAAACTACTATGCGGAATGCAAATGCTGTGTTTCATTAGTGTGTAAGAGAGAATATTCTAAGTTTGAGAAGTGTTTTATTTCTCTAAAGAGAAGTGCTTTAGTTTTTCTTCTTCCAAATATATATGACTTTATTTCATTTTAATATATAAGTCTTTTTAATAAATAAACCTCTCTCTATGGGGAGCTTGGAAAAGGCAGGTGCAGCAGGTGTTATTTTTGAAGAGTTCTTTCTGTACATGTTCACAGCTGCTTAGTTGTTATGAACTGCTGCATGTAATGGCCAAGAAAATCCAACACAAATGCTGAAACCAAAATCCCCAGGAAACCAGCAGAAACAAAATTGGACAAATCCTAATACATAATGTATATACTTCAATATCCTATTGGATGTGGTTACAAATTTGAATATGGCATATAGCTTATCTTTGTATTTTACTAAAATAAAACTAAAACCCACAAACTCTCTGGGGAGATTAAATTTACCATACATAAAAATGTCCGAGGGAATGCTGCATTCCTTTTATGATAGAGGGACTCAGCAATGACCAGAGCGGTGCAATTAACCAGACTGTTGGTCATGAGTTGATACTATTGTTCCACTAGCCCCACTTGATTCGCTGCCAAGCTCATCCCATACCCTCATTTGTTAGAGCCACTCCATCTTTGCTCTATCTCACTTGCATAGAAAGAAAATTCAGATCTTGAAAATCAATATGTTGTTGAATCCTAATTTTATCTTATTTTACTTGCAGATCTTATCTCACTTGCAGCTGGTTACATTTTCCATATTGTGTTAATAGTCAAATTGTATTTCTAAACATAACCTAATTTTTTGCTGTGCAGGTAACAGGCTGTTCAACAAGCTCTACCTACTTTAGGGTCCTTCAGTTTTTTTATTCTATCTGACTATGTGCTGTCTTCATCAAATATCTCATTTGAACATCAAAAATATTAATTTTTATTATAGCAAACAGCAAGTATCATGATACAAAGCACTAAAGTTGGTTCTTCGAGAATTATTTTGAAAATAGCTCTTTTAAATGTAGAAAATAAATTTCCTTGTGTTTCTTATTTTATATATTAAATATATTCATTTACTATATATATGGTTTTCACTTCATATGTTCTTGCCTCTTTTGAATAATTTTAATTTAAAAAGAAGACACAATTTCCAAATGTTTAATAAAGGCTCTTAGAATTATACTTCATGCAATAAATAAATAGCTATGATACCTGATCACAAAATCTCATGAGCAGTAATGACTGAGGAGGGCTCCTGAAGGATGCTGTGTCTCCATATCCTTCCACTTCCCCAAATATACAATTAATTTAAAGCTGGACAGACAATGGGACAAAGTTTCAGCCATTAAACTCCAAATCCCTCAAAATTTAAAAACAAAAAAAGTATCAACAACACAAATAGCATGTCTTAAAATTTAAAACTAACTTAATATATGACTATACAACCCAGCAATTCCATTTCTAGCTATCTTCCCCAAAGAAATGAAAACATACATTCACACCAAGACATGTACAGAAATGTTCATAGCAACTTTATTCACAATAGCCAAAAAGTGGAAACAGGCCAAATGTCCATCAGTGAGTGAATGGATAAACAAAATGTGTCATAGCCATACAACAGAACATTACTCAACAGTTATAAAAAAGGACAAAGATACACGCTATAACATCAGTGAAACTCAATCATGTTATGCTTGGTGAAAGAAGCCAGACACAAAAGATCACATACAAAGATACCATCTTTTATTTTGTTTCATTTTATTGTGCCTTGCAGATATCACATTGTTTTTTACAAACTAAAGATTTTTGGCAACCCTGCATGCAGCAGGTCTATAGGAGTCAATGGGAGTCATTTTGAACAGCATGTGCTCATTTAAAGTCTCAGGGTCACATTTTGGTAATTATTACAATATTTACAACTTTTTCACTATGATTACATCTGTTTTGGTGATTTGCGATCAGTGATCTTTGATGGGGCTACCATAATTGTTTAGGGCTCCATAAACCACACTCAGATAACATGTTGAAGTTAATAATAAACGTGTGTGTGTGTTAACTGCTCCAAAGACCAGACATTCTCCATCTCCCTCCCTCTCCCCCAGCTTCCATATTCCCTGAGAAACAACATTATTGAAATCAGACCAGTTAATAATGCTACAATGGCCTGTAAGTGTTTAAGGGCAAGGAAGAGCCACCTGTCTCTTAGTTTAAATCAAATGCTAGAAATGATTAAGGTTAGTAAGGAATGCATACTGAAAGCCAAGATAGGCCAAAAGCTAGGACTCTTGTGCCAAACACGTAGGCAAGCTGTGAATGCAAAGGAAGAGTTCTTGAAGAAAATTAAAAGTGCTACTCCAGTAAATACACCAATGATAAGAAACTGAAACAGCCTTATCGCTCATATAAAGGAAGTTTTAGGGCTCTGGGTAATAGTTAAAACTAGCCATGATATTCCCTTAAGCCAAAGTCAAATCCAGAATAAAGCTCTGACTTTCTTCACTTCTATGAAGGCTAAGAGAAATAAGGAAGTTACAGAAGAAAAGTTTGAAGCTAACAGTCGTTGATTAAGGAAAGAAATTGTCTCCATAATATAAGAAGCAGCAAATGCTGATGTAGAAGTTGTAAGAAGTTACTCAGAAGATCTAGCTAAGAGAACTGATGGAGGCGGCTGCATTAAATAATAGATTTTCAAGGTAGACCAAATGGCCTTTTATTGGAAGAAAATGTTATCTAGGACTTTCATAGCTGTGGAGAAGTCAATGTCTGGCTTCAAAGCTTCAAAGTACAGGTTGACTCCTTTGTTAGGGGTTAATACAGCTGGTGACTTTAAGTTTAAGCTGATACTCATTTACCATTGGAAAAATCCTAGTGTCCCTAAGAATTATGCTAAATTTACTGTGCTTGTCCTGTTTCCCATACGTGCAGCAACAAAGCCTGAATAACAGTACATCTGTTTACAATGTGATGAACTGAATATATTAAGCCTGCTGTTGAGAACTACTGTTCAGAAAAAAAAGATTCCTTTCAAAATGTTACTGCTTATGGACAATACACCTGGTCATTCAAGAGCTCTGATGAATACATAAGGAGATTAATGTTGTTTTCACACCTGCTAACACAGCATCCATTCTGTAGCTCATGGATCAATAAATAATTTTGTTTTTCTCATATAATTATTTAAGAAATACATGAACAGACACTTCTCAAAAGAAGACATTTATGTGGCCAAAAAAATATGAAAAAAAGCTCAACATCGCTGATCATTAGAGAAATGCAAATCAAAACCACAATGAGATACCATCTAACACCAGTCAGAATGGCGATTATTAAAAAGTCAAAAACCAACAGACACTGACGAGGCTGCAGAGAGAAAGGAATGCTTTTGCACTATTGGTGGGAGTGTAAATTACTTCAGCCATTGTGGAAGACAGTGTGGTAAATTCTCAAAGATCTAGAGGCAGAAATACCATTTGACCCAGCAATCCTGTCACTGGGTATATACCCAAAGAAATATAAATCATTCTATTATAAAAATACATGCACACACATGTTAATTGCAACACTATTCACAATAGCAAAGACATGAAATCAACCCAAATGTCCATCAATGATAGACTGAATAAAGAAAATGTGGTACATATACACCATGGAATACTATGCAGCCATAAAAATGAATGAGATCATGTCCTTTGCAGGGATGGAGCTGGAAGCTGTTATCCTCAGCAAACTAATGCAGGAACAGAAAACCAAACACCACATGTTCTCACTTATATGTAGGAGCTGAACGATGAGAACACATGGACACATCGGGGGGAACAACACACACATGCTGGGGCCTGTCAGGGAGGTGGGGGAAGGGAGAACATCAGGAAAAATAGCTCATGGATGCTGAGCTTAATAGCTAGGTGATGGGTTGATCTGTGCAGCAAACCACCATGGCACACGTTTACCTATGTAACAAACCCACACATCCTGCACATATATCCTGGAACTTGAAAAAGTTGAGGGGAACAAAAGAAAAAAATATAGAAATAAATTTCTTAATGTTATAACTGCCATGAAAAGTGAGTCCTCTGATGGATCTGGGAAAAGTAAACTGAAAATCTTCTGGAGAGGATTCACCATTCTAGATCCAATTAAGAACGTTCATAATTCATGGGAGAAGGTCAAAATAACATTAATTGGAGTTTGGAAGACATTGATTCCAACCCTTGTGAATGACTTTGAAGGGTTCAATAGTTTGGTGGTGGAAGAAACTTCAAATGTGGTAGAAATAACAAGAGAACTAGAATTAGAAGTCGAGCCTGAATATGTGACTGAGTTTGATCAATCTCATGATCAAACTACAACGGATGAGAAGTTTCTTCTTCTGGATGAGCAATAAAAGTGCCTTCTTGAGATGGAATCTACCTCTGGTGAAGATGCTGCGAGCATTCTTGAAGTGACAACAAAGGATTTTGCATATTACATAAACTTTGATAAAGCAGCAGAAGGGTTTTGAGAGACTACTCCAATTTTGGAAGTTCTATTGCGAGTAAAATGTAATCAAACAGCATTGCATGCAACAGAATAATCCTGTGAAAAAAAGAGTCAGTTGGGACAACAAACTTCACTGTGGTTTTAAGAAATTGCCACAGCCTTGGCTGGGCACGGTGGCTCACACCTATAATCCCAGCACTATGGGAGGTCAAGCCGGGCAGATCACTTGAGGTCAGGAGTTCAAGACCAGCCTGGCTAACATGGTGAAACTCTGTCTCTATCAAAAAATACAAAAATTAGTGGGGCGTGGTGGTATGTACCTGTAGTCCCAGCTACTTGGGAGGCTGAGGAGGGAGAATCACTTGAACTTGGGAGGCAGAGGTTGCTGTAAGTCGAGATTGCACTACTGCACTTCAGCCTGGGTGACAGAGTGAGATGCTGTCTCAAAAAAATAAATAAATAAAAATAAATTGCCATAATCACACAACCTTCAGCAACCATCCCCGCTCAGCCAGCAGCCATCCACACTGAGATCAGGCCCTCCATTAGCAAAAAGATTATGACTTGCTGAAGGCTCAGATGATCATTAGCATTTTTTGGCAGTCAAGTATTTTAAAAATTAAGGTGTGTGCATTTTTTTTTAGAAATAATGCTATTGCATATTTAATAGACAACAATATAGTTTAAACACAACTTTTAAATGCATTGGGAAACCAAAAACTTCTTGTGACTATCTTTATTGCAGTCATCAGGAGCTGAACCTGCAGTATGTTCAGTTCAATAGGTATGTTGTTTTGTATGATTCCGTTTGTGTGTGTGTGTGTGTGTGTGTGAAGAATCTGTGTATTTATTGATTTATCACTTAAAAACTTTTTAAAATTTTATATATTTAGGGGGTATCAGATTTCTTACATGTGTACATTGCATAGTGATGAAGCCTGGGCTTTTAGTAAACCCATTACCTAGACAGTGAACATTGTGCCTAATAAGTAATTTTTCAACCCTCATGCCCCTGCCATCCTCCCACCTATTGAAGTTTCCAGTGTGTATTATTCCACTCTATATGTCCATCTGTACCCATTGTTCAGCTCCCACTTGTAAGTGAGAATATGTGGTATTTGACTTGCTGGGTTATTTCACTTAGGATAATGGCCTCCAGGTCTCTCCATGTTGCTTGCAAAATACATGATTCCATTCTTTTTTATGCCTGAGTAGTATTCCATGTTGTATATAAATTTTATATATATATATATCATTTCTTTATGTATAACAAAAATGTATATAAATGCATAAATATGTTTGTGTGTATGTATACACACATACACACACACCACATTTTCTTCCATTGATGGACACTTAGGTTGATTCCAAATCTTTGTGACTGTGAATAGCGCTGCAATAAACGTAAGAGTGCAAGTATGTATTATTTTATTTATATAAAATATCCAAAGAAGGGCAGATATGTAGAGACAGAAAGCAGATGAGTGGTTGCATAGTGGTGGAGAGTATCAATGGGAGTGACTATATGCACATGAGGTTTCTTTTGAAGCTGATGAAAATGTTCTATTATTAGTGTGTGGTAAGAGCTAGATAAATTATACATTTAAAACATGTGAGCTTTATGGTATATAAATTTTATTGCAGTAAAGCTATTAAAAACAAATGGCATACACTATCATAAAGCTAATATTACTACGTTTATTGAAAACCTATAATCTATAGACAATACATGACTCGGATTACAGAGGGAACAGGTCTTAAACATAGAAACTATGATTTAAGTGTACGCTGACCTCTAAATGACTGACATTAGCTCCTTTTTTTGAGATGTTTCATGGAAGAAAATGTATAGAAAGCTAAGAGACGTGGAACGATGGAGACACAAAAGAGGCCAGGGTCAGGAGGCCCAAGTGTATTTAAATCACAAGAATGAGCCTAGTGATTCACCCTGCAATCCTTTGCCTTTAGAGACCCTCTTGGATAGGAATTAGGAAGCATCTCCAGAAGGGAAGGCGACAAAAGCAATGTAATACCATGTAGGTTTTTTAGTGATTCTCTTTCAACTATTGTGTCTAGTATTTGGAAAACATTAGAAAAAAGTATTAGCTATACATCATTATTTTATATGTTGTATTTGCTGACACAGAGATTCAAATCAGTTGAGTGACTGGTGATCAGTAGATGCTCAATAAATATTTGTCCAATAGAAGAATGAAAGAACAATTAGGCTATCCATAAATTGCAATATTAAATATCCATGAGCTATATAATTCAAGGGCAATGGGGCATAGGCTGTGAGAGAAAATTGTGGAAGAAAAGTAGATTTGGGATAGGGTTAGATGATAATGAGGCCAGCCTTGGACATAATGAACTTAAGCAGACCTCATCCCATTGACATAGAACCATCTGGAATGCATCTCAATATATGGTTCTGGATTGAGGATATAAATTAGGAAGTTTTCAGCATAGCTTAAGTCATGGAAGTCTGTGACTTATAGATCAATAACGAATCAATTTCTTTTAATTGATATACAAAATATTTCCATGTAATTAATTCTGTCTGTAATTCTGTATTTTTTGGCTCTGATGGTAAATCTGAGTAAGTCTATTAAAATCTTCAGACATTATACATTTTCTTTGAGAACAACAGTGGCTGTAAACAAAGCTGCCTTTGTTGGCTCATAAAGAACATTTGCTGTTCCCACAAATTACTTTTAATCATGCAAAAGTCCCTCTGTGACAGAGACTTGTCCTGTGATTATTAATTTCCCTTTCTAATTTCACTTTGTTTCCTTTCTAGGGTATACTCCTTTTGAGACACCCAGAGTCTGAAAAATGTGAGTCAATCCACAGAATAGTTGGTAGGAAAAAAAGAAAAATAGTTTATTTGCTCTCTTATTAAATGTATATTCTTGTTCTATATAAACTCACTTGCTCTTGCTATGTGGCATTACAATATTAGTTTTACTGGTAGGGCTATTAAAATACTATCAAATGGGGGGATAGATATATTATGGGGAACAGAACCCTGATTTGGAGTCAAAAGAACTTTTATTTAAATAACAGCTTTTCCATTTACCAACTTTGTGATCTTGGGTAAATTGTAAGGTTTCTCTGAGATTCAGTTTCTTGATCCATAAAACTTAAGAAAACTTATGTTTCTAGTAGGTTTTTCATGATAATTACATGAGATTATATATATAATA
>NW_026652292.1:64610628-64631066 GCF_009828535.3 Hylobates moloch | reverse complement strand
TATCTATCTATCTATCTATCTATCTATCTATCTATCTATCTATCTATCATCTATCTATCGTCTATCTATCATCTATATCATCTATCTGTCTACCTGAAGTTGTAGTGGGTGAGAATCATTAGGACTCTAAGATCATAGTCAAGTTTAAGATACTGTCTATCTCTAAGGATGGAACTCGAAAGGTTAGCATGTACTAGGAAAAATGCAGCAATTTGAGGAACCCAAAGATCAATATTTTTAAGGGTCTATCTTCAAGATCTATCTAGCTCTAAACACTTTTGAAATTTCTGCAGCATTGGACTTTTGGGTCTTGATGTTGATAATACCAAGCAATCATCATGATCGAGTCCTACAGTAGAAGCAAAGTGGAGCCCACTTGTCCACTGATCCCCACTTTGTATGCAGATGGAGTTTGTGCCAAAAGTGGGAGGTCCAGACCTCTGATGTCTTCCGAGTAAAGCTAAGCGTTTGTGTCATTTTGGAGATAGTAACATGCAAAGATGGGCTGCCAGCCACAATAAGATGAAAAGAACGAGAAATAGATTTTGTGTACAATTAAGAAGTCTCCAAGTAGAGTGTCAATGCTGTGATTCTTGATACTGACTGTCTACTGGTAAATGGTTCCTGGGTCACTTAGATTTGTATCAGGGCCACCTGGCTCTTGGGCAGATGAGTTGTGGCACTAAACTTCAGAAAGCTGATCCACTTCTCGGTCATCTGGGAAAACTGAGGCAGCCTACCAGGCCCCTAAATATCATCTGTAGTGTATCTGTCTTAAATTGATTAGAAAAACAGAAAATGTAGGGTTGTTTCCATACTCATCTGGCTTCTAGGATTGATATAACTATTTTTTCCTTTTTTTGTTTCTCCTCCAACAGCCCTGGAGGAAAAATCCAGTCTCATCCCATCAATATTAAGATAGCCAACCTTCTACTGTTTTAGAGATCAGATTGTATTCGCTTTCTAATTTTTATAAGATTGTAAACCCTTAGTAGAAAGTCTTCTACACCTGATGTTTTTCTATACACAGTCAATGCTTAGTACATAAAGATATGATTTTTGATACATTTGACAATTCCTATTCTGCTGAGTCCAAATTTCTGGGAAATGTCTGATAACGTACAGAGAAGCTACAATTAAAGCGGGGAGATGAGGCTTGATGACTACCCAAGAGTACGGGAAGCTTTGCAGAAGGCAACGGCACAATCTAGTTTGGGGCAGGACTGCCAAGAAACAAGTTCTTTCAACAGTAACAAAGAAAATCTCATCAAATTGGATTTCACACAGACATAAGGCTGTAATTCAGCTGAGGCAAACAGCAGGGAAAATCATTTTCTTGTCCACTTCAAGTAACAAAATGATTCCCCTCCTGTCATTTATGAGTTGATTTTGTTCTTTTGCCTTCAAAAGCTGAATGAAATATAAAGGAGAGATTGCGTATCTATAAGTAAAAAAAAAAAAAAAAAAAAAAGGAAAGCTATACTCAATGGGAAAAATTGAAAGAAACCCTTGAGTTAGTATCTCTGGGACTTAATCTAGACTAAGGATTCTAAAAATCACAATTTGGTCTGCTGTTGGGGGAGAGATTGTTCCCCACGTCTTCCTTAAACACCAAAAACAATTACACAGCTCCAGCCTATGTGCAAGCATTAGCAACTATTCCGGGATTGAATCCAAATTGCAACATGTGTAATAGATGAGGATTTTTCCCAATGTGGAATATTTGAACAGATAACATCAGAACTAGTGGTTAATTTATTTTTTAAGTAAAGAAGAAACAAACCATAAAAACACAAGGCATTTCTTGCTAAGGTTCAGAGACATATTCAACGAAATATGTAAATACCTTAACAAGAAATAGGTGACATTTGACTTAACTCTAATATGCTATAATTAGTTTCTTTCTCCATCAAAAATCAAAGTTAGTCTATTTTGATCTAAAGCTAGAATTGAGATTTCTCTGATTTTTCTTTTCGCTGGTCATATGAATCATGCTTAAAATGGGAAAGCCAGAGTGTTTGATGTGGTCTAGACCTATCATAGCCTGTTTCTTATCCCTGATTCAGTCTTATCAGAGCTTTCCCATAATCTGTACAACTACCCTCACAGCTACAGAATATGATAAGGAAAATAGACAGAGGTTCTTACATACAGAAATAAGACCTCCTCTTTTGTCTCTCCCTGCATAGATTCTACCAATCTGTGAGCCAAGGAGATTATCAAAATGACTCACTTTTAAACAACCAAACATAACTCACCAGTGTTTTTTAGAATGCAAGAAAAAACACAAATTGGGACCAAGAAAAATCTGTTAATTGCTTAGATTCTTTATTTCCCTTTTATGTTTACTGCCACTGATTGGTCTGGATTATCCAGGGGCCTAAGTAAAATAGTACGATCTAAAAATGCGTATGTTGCTTTTAGTAAGAATATCTTCACTTTTATCTTAAAAGTGAAGAATATGCTTCACTTTTCTTAAACCCATTCTATTAAAAAAGAATTAAAAAATAAAAAAAAAACAAAAAACTTTACTACATTCTCATCTGGGTCATAATCAGTGCTGAAATACTAACCACAATAGATTCTAACTTTGAAATTTTGACAGTAGTTATCATACTCTGAGTGTTTACTATGTACCCAAATACCAATACTAAATATTCACTACTCAGTACTTTATTATAACCACATCACAATACTTTGAAACATAGAATCATTAAATACCATCATTTTCAGATGAAAAAACTCAGGTGTAGGAAGGTTAAGGAATTTGCTCAGTTACACAGCTAGTAAGTTGCAGAGACATAACTTGAACCCAAATCTCTTTGACTCTAAATTTAGAGCTGTTGAACTTGGCAGCACTATAGTCACTCCTCACTCAAGAAACACCAATGACTTTATATCTTATGCCACAACAAAAAGTAAAGAGACTCAAAAATAAAACAAAACTGAAGATTTATAGTTATCCGGCCATTTCTTGTTAGTTTAATCTTAATTTTCACCAGTCATCCACATGGGTCCCCATGCTACCACCCCATGTTCCTTAAAGTTCTTGCAAGGGCCCAGTTTACTTTTGTCCCTTCCCTCACATTGTTTTCCTCACAGTAGTCTTCTGAAATGCATTTCCTGTCTCTCCTTCCCATAATCCCACTGTTACCCCATCTGCATATTAAACTCCCAGGCCATGTCTCTATAACCATACAGAGTTTAATACAGTTGCTATCCAAGTTAGTGTTCATCATTTAGCTGCTATAGATAGTATTTGGTGTCATGTAGCTTACATTCGTATTTTACCTAAAGTAAACCATTATCTATTGAGGTCAGGGACTACAGATTTATAATTTGATTTTTTTACCTTTCAAAACACAGTATGAGACTCATAGAGAGCTTTAAATAAATTTCTGTTGTTTAAATGAATAAATAAGAGTTCATTACAAATATAACAAAGTATTTTCACATGAATTTCCTAGACACTTCATATTGGTGTGAGCCACTTCAGAACAGTACAAAAAGGATTAAATACAAATATATCTTTTCAATACTTATTAAAATGTTAGACAATTCAGCTTTAGTAGAAGTTTAATTATAAAATGAAACCAAGCAAAGCCTAAATACCTAATTCAAAAGATTTCTGCTCTATAGTGAAAGACAGATCAATAATGATAAATTGGATTTTTAGCCTTTGGGAATAAACAGAGAACCAAAAAGAAAAACAAACCTTAGTAAAGTAATTCTGGTCTACCACCAGTGAGTGGACAAAATTATTTTACAATCAGTATTACATTCCATTGGAATGAAAACAAGATATATTAAAACCTTAACATGATAAATAGATATTTGATATTATTTGTCCAATAATAATCCTTAACGGATATAAGCTTTTTTAGAACATCTATGTAACCAAATGTTTTTGAAAGAGGACCAATCCATTTGCTAAAGCCATAAAGTCATTTAGAACTACCGATAATAAACAGTGGCAAACAGTGAAGGTGATGGTTTAAGAATACTTCACTTTCCTTTTCATTCCTTTTTCCCTCTCCTTTATACCACCAAAGAAAAAGTCATCATAAAGCCAATGAAGCTAAAGCTCTAGGGCTACCTGCATACACAGGCCTCATCAAAGTCTTTCTATTTATAGATAACAAGTAAGATGTTTAAAATTCTTTTTCTTGAAGAGTGCCCTCCAAACTGTTTAAGCTTCAGGTCCCACAAACCTTAATTAGTCACATCCTTGACTTGAAGCATGCATGCCCTTGGAATCCAAGAAACTTAAAATTCCATTTGGCAAAATTTGTTGTTGTTGTTGTGGCTTTCTTAGGCTGTTGGTTTCCTAATTCGTCCATTCATTCATTCTTCATTCATTCACTCATTTATCCAAGGAACACAGACTCATCTTTTGCAGGCAGAGATCATTGTTCTTATGGCTTTAGAGTGCCTACAACTTCCTATCTCTTGTTCTATGGCTTCTGCCACTAGCAGGTAAAGGCATCACACTTTCCTCTGGATAGCTTTTCTGTACTTTATGGCTTCTGTTTTTTTTCCTCATCTTTTGTTGTTCTCTCTATTGACCTGTCCATTTTTGCTACAAGTAGTTACTTCTTCCTATATCTGGTTTATGGTTCCCAAGATTGGTTTTGTTATATCTGTAGTTATTCCTCGTTGGGCAAAACTTTCAGAGTAGACTACCAGCAGATCATCTGCGGGCCATAATAGGCTGCTCACTATAACATGCCCTGCCCTGGTCAAACAAATGGAAGAAACCAACAATCAATGCCTTCCATGAATCCACTTTTACTTTCTTTTTTTTTC
Organism: Hylobates moloch; assembly: GCF_009828535.3. NCBI lineage: Eukaryota > Metazoa > Chordata > Mammalia > Primates > Hylobatidae > Hylobates > Hylobates moloch. The sequence goes on along the minus strand of NW_026652292.1, from coordinate 64,626,260 downwards.
TTTCTCACAGCATTATTATTTCACCTTCATAACCAGAAAAATATAATTCTACCCAGCATTATAATTAGTCAAATATTTTATGTTTTATTTTTTTCTGTATCCCCATAGGGCTTAATGTTAATTGAAATAATATCATTAAAATTAATTAAAATACAAATACAGCTACCATACACCCTACTATGTGTTCAGAACTGAACTATTGTTTTCATGTGTCACTTCCCCTAGTTCTCTCCAAACCCCTTGAGGTAGTTGTTACTCCATTAGCCATTTCACAAATGGGGAGACTGATGCTCAGAGAGCTTAGGCAGGTTGCTCAGTTAATAAGCATGGTTGCTAGGATTTAATCTAGGAGGTCTAATTCTAGAGCAGCAACTTTCACCTGTGAACACTGGAATCGCCTGAGGAGTTTTAAAAATCCAAGGTCCCATCCCCAGAGTTTCTGATGGATGGAAGATGTAGCCTGGCCGGGGTCGGGGGTGGGGGGCGCTGTTTTTCATCTTCCTTGGTGATTCTCCTATGTCCCAGCTCTACAGACCAAGTTATCCACCATTAGGTAATAAAGAGTGAATGGACAATTGAATGCATTAATGCATGACCTCCCCATTCTCTATTTTTTAATAGATAGGTTCTGAGAGTTCCGTTTACATAAAAATATCAATAACATTTAATTGGCCTCTCAGAAAATAATGAAACCCACTTTGTCAAAATTGATTTACCCTGACCAAACCTGTTGCCAAAGAGTTAATGCTCTTTCCCGGAGAGAGGCAGTGAACAGATTCCGTAAATGACCAGCTTAGTCTAACTCCCATTTTCACGTGGACAGGGGCCATGTTGGGGAAGCTGCAGAGCGCATCAAACTGAAGCTGTTTGAATGGGCCCCTAGGTCCATTTCTTTGTTTTATGTCCTCCAATTCCCTCAGCCTATTATCCTTAGTGTGTCATCCCTACTTGTTTTACCTCTACTGGGGAGTGGGAGCCTCAGCGCTACAGGCAATTAGCACTCAAAGTAGGCAATGGGAGCTTCATTACCCTGCAGCCAATTTTTTTCTGTTAGTCACAGTCAAACCAAAGATACAGAAAAAAGAACCTAGACAAAACTATAAATACTTACCAAGCACCAATTTGTTATGTGTTAGTCACTGAACTGACATTATAAAGTGACTAAGAGATCCAAGGAGTTAATAACCTGGAGTGGGTGAGAGGAGGATAGGCATGCGGAACAAGATGAGTTGTGAATATTTAACGTGTGTGTGTGTGTGTGTGTTTGTGTGTCTATGTGTGATTCAGTCTGATCATGCTGAGGTTTGTGAACCACTGCCTTATCAACTAGTTCTACCTATTCCTTATAGAACTGAGGGACTAAATAAACAGGCACTGGTCAGAGCATCTGTGACAATTAGAGTCCAAACCACAAACCCTGCAGCAAACGGTCCAGGAAGCCAAACTGCAACCTCTGCAGCAATCAGCCTAGAGCAGGTAGGTCTTGGCCAATAACAGCCAGCGTCCCTGACTTTTGCCTTCCTTCCGACTCAGGATCAACCAAAGAAAATTAATTATGCTCCCCAAAGCAGTCACAGAAGATGCTCCACTTCTAGGTAACCTGCCCTCAGCTTCCCTGTGCCAACAACCTCCAATCAGGGCACTCCTGAAGCCTTCCCTTTTTGCATTATAAAACATTCCCATTCCCCTGTCTGCCTTTGAGTCTGCCAAAATGCAAGTTGCAAGAGACAGTAGCTGACTCCATTGCTATAGCAAGTTCTGAATAAATAACCTCTGTTTCTTCTCATTTAAATTGCCTTTGTTTATTTTTACAGTGCAAGTGGGTGGCAGGGGGTGGGGGCGCGGATGCTGTTTTGAAATTTTAAGCCCACCCTCTCCAAGCAGGTGAACCTTCTCATGTGTGTTTCCCCGAAATCTCCTTGCCTCCCCCTTAGGATGTGTATAGGAAGGTGGCAGGCAGAATGACAGAAAGAGGGAATGGCACCTGCATCAAATCCAGACAGATCAACCCAAGGAGACAGAAGCTTGACTTCTTTCCAGTGTTACAATGGCATTTGAATAAGAACCTAAGACCTTAGCCTCAACCTCTAAAGAGGAATGAAATCGTGAATTCAGTCACCAATATGTTTGAAATCACAGAAAAATTATGCCATCCATTGACTTTCCTTAGATATGATGAGGTTTTTGAAACATCATATGGAATGAACATTCAAGCAGGAATCAAGTTCAGTTAGGGAGAAATACAATTATATTTTGTCATGGTTGAATACTCAGTGGTGCTAATTTGGGTTGCCTACTTTGGAAGTTTGGAGAGGACAATATGCACTGAGAAAGGGAGGAGCTCAGGGCCCAAGTGGTGGAAGAGGTAGCATTTTGAGCTGACCAGGAAAGACGAGAAGAATTTTGAGAAGTGGAACTTTAGCTTCCTCCAGGCTCCAGAGACATTGGTGCAAATGTCTTATTGAAATTAAGCACATAAGTTTAATATAATACAGAAGTCAGTGCAGTGGCCATACTCCTGTCCTTTTGCTGGTTGTCAGCTCAGTGGGTCGGTGGATGCTGTATTCACTCAAATCTAGAAAGTTGTGAGTACACTGATGTCTGCAGGTTGGGTCACACCAACCTGCAGACATCAGTGTACTCACAACTTTCTAGAGTTGATGCTGAGGTTCTTTTTAATTGCCACAATTTTTCAATATGTGTCTGAATGCTAAAAATAACTAGCATAACCAAACACAGAGAGAAACATTTTCTTGTTAAGGCTGAATCCTTAAACAAACAAAAATAATGCCTTTCCCCACTGCCTAATGTACATTAAATCATAGAAATTAGGTTCTTTGTTAAATTCACTGTCCCTCTTTCTCTCCAACATTGATATTAGTAAGACAGTTTTTCTTCTCCCTTCTAGAAGAGTGTGGCAGAATGAGCACAAAGTAATTAGCAGGTTTAGTTAGAAGTTAGAAACTGAGAGGCAAATGAAATTAGAGTTGGGGTGAATTAATTAGTAAAAGGTGCTAGAGTTGTGTGTGCTCCTCAACTAAATGTTGTCATTCAATGTGTCAGCACTGACAACTCAACACTTTGTGAGGTTTAGAAACACAGAAGAGGAAAGGCTGACACCCAGGGGGCCAGAACGGTAAGGTGTTGAGCAGGGTGTGAGACTCCTGGGAAGGGAAGAATAGGAACCATCCCTGGGATTGTTCTAGCCTTCCCAATCCTTTCCTCTGAGGTTCAGCAGTGCGGGGGAGACCATCAAGGTCAACATGGGGGAGGGTGCTTGGCCCATGTTTCTGGATATTGGGAAATCTGTGCTGAGCAGCCTTGGAGGCCAGTGTCCATTCATAAGAGCCTAAAGTCCTTATCAAAAAAACAAAAACAAACAAAAACTGGGCCTGCATATTAGTTTTCTAGGGCTGCCATAGCAAATATCACAGACTGAGTGGCTTAAACAACAGAGAAATCTGTTTTCTCAGTTCTGGAAGCTGTAAGCCCAAGATTAAGGTGCCAGTAGAGTGGTTTCTTCCAAGGTCTCTCTTCTCCCCATGTCTTCACATGGTCTTGCCTCTGTGTTTTTCTGTGTCTGTATTAGTCTGTTCTCACACTGCTATAAAGAAATACTCCAGACTGGGTAATTTGTAAAGGAAAGAGGTTTATTTGACTCACAGTTTCGCATGGCTGGGAAAGCCTCAGGCAACTTACAATTATGGTGGAAGGTGAAGGAGAAGCAAACGCACATCTTACATGGTGACAGGTGAGAATGAGTGTGTGTTAGCTCAGGAAAATCTACCATTCATAAAACCATCAGATCTCATGAGAGTTCACTCACTATCACAAAAACAGAATGGGGGAACCGCCCTCACAATCCAATCACTTCCCACCAGATCTCTCTCTAAATACCTGGGGATTAAAATTCAAGCTGAGATTTGGGTGGGGACACAAAGCCTAACCATATCAGTCCTAATCTCCTCTTCTTGTGAAAACACCAGTCCTACTAGATTAAGGCCCACCTCAATGACTTCAATTAATCTTACATACATGTTTGAAGACTCCATCTCCAAATACAGTCACATTCTGGGGCCCTAGGGGTTAGAATTTCAACGCGTAAATTTTGGGGAGGCACAATTCAGCCCATAACAGCTTGCTGAAGAATTCTGTAGAAAAGGAAGCTGAGTGTGTGACAGTTTGCCCCACTGTGTGCTTTAAAATAAACTAGCTTCTAGAAGAATACATAAGCCATCTTATTCTGGAATGGCATAAGTGCTTTCTTATCCCCAATTCTCCAGCAAAACTAGCTGGGCAAGGCAGGAGACATTACAATTATCAAAGCTATTCCAATCCATACACAACCCCAGGTGACTCCTACATGAAATCAGCCTGCCCTGTGCTCCACTGCTGTCCAGCCCCCTCGTGCAGGAAAAGGAGTGCAAAGGCAGAGGGAGAAGGCATATAGGAGCTTCCACACTTAGAAATCGCAGAGTAGTTATTTCTAATATGTATTAAATCCTGGTTTTCTTGGTTGATAGGCCATTATGATTAGAAGTTTTACTTGATGGTATGAAAGCATCTTGCTGTTTTCTTTAATGATTTGATGGTGAGTAATCACATATTCAAGCCTAAGTCACTCGTTATATATTTTAATAAGAATCTTTTGTCTTAAAAAGTAAAAGTACTGACTGCATGCCTTCTCATTTGGAAGGCAGCATCTTGTAATGAAGTCAGCAAAGACAGAGAACATGTTTTATTAAAAAACGACTTCTAATTCCATCTGTGTGACCTTGAGCAAGTTACTTAACCTGTCTGAACCACATATTTCTCATTGGTAAAATACAATCATGTAAGGGAGAAGTAAGTGAGATACTGCATACAAAACAACAAGCACATTGCCCAAAACATAACCTTTTGCTTATCTAGGTTAATCATGCAGGTAGATTCCCATGTTTCTAGTATGATGTCATGAAAATAAAAGGGCCCTATGCAAGGATCCCAAAAGCCTAATTGTAAGTCCAATTTGATATTTTGTTCAGTCACTTGGCCTCGCTCAGCTTCAGAATTTTGAATGTTAAATTGGAGGCAGTGGCCATCTTTTGAACTTGACACAATTTATCAAGAGGATGAAGTATGTAAAAGCATCAAAAATGAGTCACCGGCAGGCTCTGATAATGAGTTAGGAGCATCTCCTTCATTATAAAGAGTTCATTTTGGGGGACAAAGTATTAAGTCTTTGCAAATTACTGGAATGATTAGGTAAAATTTACTAAAAATTTCTCTTGTAGAAATCATTTCTCAGCCAAAACAATGTAGCCTAAAGAAAGTGGGGCTAATTTTTGCAGATCAAGTTGTTTTTTTTTTAAGTGCATATACATTTTGAAAATCAATATTGTTCCCCAGTTATTCAGGGTTAAATTGCTCTTGTAGGAATCATTTCTCAGCCAAAACAATGTAGCCTAAAGAAAGTGGGGCTAATTTTTGCAGATCAAGGTTTTTTTTTTAAGTGCATTATACATTTTGAAAATCTGTATTTTCCCCCAGTTATTCAGGGTTAAATTGCTCTTGTAGGAATCATTTCTCAACCAAAACAATGTAGCCTAAAGAAAGTGGGGCTAATTTTTGCAGATCAAGTTTTTGTTTTTTTTTAAGTGCGTACACATTTTGAAAATCAATATTTTCCCCCAGTTATTGAGGGTTATCTGATAATTCTTAGCCCAGTGGAAATGGAAATGGTACCTGCACTCCACATTTCCTAAGTTCTGAATTTGTTTGATATATGTTGTTCCACAGTCATTGTTTCCAGGTCATATCTCTGCATCCAACAATAAACCTGGTATTCAAAGAAAACAGATGTTGAAAATGAGGAGGAAGAAGTGAAGTGAGAAAGGCACACATGTGAAGAGGAAATAGGGCACACCCTCTAGTACTTCCAACTTTAAGTTGATTCTAGGACATTAGGATGACAACTGAATTTGGCATCTTGCCCTTGTTCTAGTTTTTACCTGGAGGACTCTAGAGATGGGGAAGTTTCTGTCAAAGAGTTGCTCTCTGGACATTTTTTTTCCCCTTTAAGCTATTGGAATTACTGTTGACTTTTGGGTAAAATATGTATTCTTTTATTTATCCGATTTATATTTATTGAATGCCTGTAATGTGACAGGGACTGTTTTAGGAACCTCGGAAACATTTCTGAGCAAAAAACAGAAACATCCCTACCCTCACAGAGCTTATGATTTCAAAATTATCTTTTTCTGAGTTAAAAGTCAACCATTTGCTTTTAAACACATGGTAGAGCATGGCAATTTTCAAACTTTTTGATTTCAGAGCCTCTTTACATTCTTAAAAACTGTTAAGGACCGTAAAGAACTTTTGTTGATATCGGTTATATCCATCACTATTTACTATAGTAAATGTTAAAACAGAAATTTAAAACAATAAACAATTTTAATTTATTAAAAAAAGATATAAAGCCAATACATGCCAAAAATAACTGCTATGGAATAAATGTTTGTATTCCCCTAAAATTCACGTGTTGAAGCCCTAAACTCCAATGTGATGATACTTGGAGGTTACTGGGTTTAGATAAGGTCATGTGGATGGGGCCCTCGCAATGGGATTAGTGCCCTTAAAGGAAGAGGAAGAGATACCAGAGCACTCTGTCTCCACTTTTGTGCACCAAAGAAAGGCCATGTGAATGTATAGCGAGCATGTGGCTGTCTCCAAGCCAAGAAGATGGCCAACACCAGAGCATAGCCATGCTGGCACCCTGTGCTCAGGCTTCCACCATCCAGAACTGTGAGAAAATGAATGTCTGTTGCTTAAGTCACCCAGTCTGTAGTATTTTGTTACAGCAGCCCAAGCTAAGACAATAACATATTTTGTAAAAACAAACAAACAAAAAAACTACATTTTCTTTAAAAATCATGAGAAGGACACTGTTTTACATTTTTATAAATAAATATATATATATATTTTGTTCTGGTTTAACAGAATAGTTGTATTTTCATGGCTGCTCCTTTATTCAACATGTCATGCAGTGTTTGGAAAGTCTCACTATACATTTATGAGAGAATGAGAGAGAAAAAGGCAAATCAGATATTAGTATTATTATGAAAATAGTTTTGTCTTCATGGATCTCCTGACAGTGTCTCAGAGATCCCTGGGGGTCCCTGGACTACATTTTGAGAACTGATGGTATAGTGGGAAAAGTGCCTCTCTGCTAAACTGAGTTTTGATCTGTGATCTTGAGAAATTTTTTCATCTCTCTCAACCTCTGCTTCTTCCATCTGAAAATGAGTGGTTTGTCTTACATAATGGGCAGAATCTTTCCCATCTGTGACCTTCCTTGCTCTGTCTGCCCTCTTTCCTTCTTGAGTTGGCCATTTAGTATTTTAATGGAACGGACTTAGTTTTCTTTTTCTTCTTCTTTTACTCTCCTCATTATCCCCATATTCCTGGATCTGGCACTAATCAGGGCTAGCATAAAAGAAGGGGGGTCTTTGTGATATATGAAGCTTAAAAAGGTACAGACTCCTAGCAAAAACCTCCAGGGCTAGTCTATGCAGCCTCACCTTGACAGTGCAGCTGACTTAGTATTGACAACAGATGCTTGACCCCAGAATGGACAGGTAAGGGCAGCTTTCTTTTTATTTATTTTTCATCTCCCTCAAGAGCATGATCTCATCTACATGATCTCAACCCCATTCAGCTACATCCTGAAAAACTGTGATGACTGACAAAAGGAACCAAGTGGGACTTTGATATGGGCAAATAAGAAGCAAAGTAGTTTAGAAATATCCAAGACAAATAGAATTCTCCAGTGAAGTCAGCCCCACTTGGAGACAGTGGGTTCATAAGTCCTGAATGATGCCTCTGCCCCCACCTTTTGCTCCAGAGAAGCCTCCCCAGGATGAACTCTTTACTATTGAGAAGCCAGCATGACTAGATGAATAAACAGTGGTTCTTGGACTTGAAGGTGCATCAGAATCAGCAGCAGGGCTTTTTTATTTTATTTTATTTTATTTTAATTTAATTTTATTTTTGAGATGGAGTCTTGCCCTGTCACCTAGGCTGGAGTGCAATGGTGCAATCTCAGCTCACAGCAACCTTCACCTCAGGGTTCAAACGATTCTCCTGCCTCAGCTTCCCGAGCAGCAGGGATTAGAGGTGTCTGCCACCAGGCGCAGTTAATTTTTGTATTTTTAGTAGAGACGGGGTTTCACCATGTTGGCCAGGCTAGTCTTGAACTCCTGACCTCGTGATCCGCCCACCTCGGCCTCCCAAAGTGTTGGGATTACAGGCGTGAGCCAACGCGCCCAGCCCATCAGGGCTTTATTAAAGCAGATTTCAGGGCCCATTTCCACAGCTTCTAATTCATCAGGTCTGTGGTGGAGTTAGAGCAATTGCATTTCCAACAAGTTCTCAGGTGACCACATATTGGGAATCAGTGAAACACAGTAAATTATAGATGATTTGAGCTAAAGGATGGCAACGAGACTTTTGGACTCTGAATGTCTCTGTAATCTGTTTACAAAACAACTATACTCCCAGGCCTCCAACATAATAGTTTGTTCCATTCTAACCTCTTATGATTAAGGGTGAAGTAAAAGGGTCACATCACTCACTATATTTTTAGAGTAGTTATTCTAAGAGGAAATTCTATAAGGAGCACACTAATTATAACATTTTTATAAAGCTTATTTTCTATTTTATGTTCTGTTGGGTGGGGTGGGGGGAACTTCTAGAGGGATGGCAGGGGTTACTATATGGTTAAAGCCTTAATTTGAACAATTTCTTTTTAGTCCTTAGAGTGCAGATGTAAAGTATTAGGAGTGAACATGGGGCTTGGGTTCATGATTGAGACTCCTGAGTTTATAAATACCCTGCAATTATCTTAGGCAGACTGAGCCTGTAATCTTTCCAGTCTGGGTTTAGCTTCATTTTTCCATGACCTTTTACCAAGTATAAACACAACATCAAAGATTCTAATGGTTGAAATAAATGCAGTCTATTATGTTATACAAATTAAGATCAGTGTTTGGAAGTCCAGGGCTGAAATCAGAGGATTTTGTGGAGACCATTATGGCCATCTGGTAAGTTCTCCCTGGCCTTATAGGGCCAAGAGATGAGAAGATAATAGATCAGTTAAGCACTTGGCGTTGTTTTTTTTTCACATACAGTATCTCATCCAATCCTGGTGATTTCTTTTGGTAGTGAGAGTGACTATAAATAGAATCCCTATTGAACATACAGGAAAAGAGAGGCTCTGAGAAATCAAACCATGTTTCAAGGCAGCCCAACTCAAACAGAACTCAGATTTGAGCCATTGTGTATCTGACTCTAACTCTCACAGCTCTTGGGAAACAAAAAATTCAACTTTTTGACAATGAATATTTATCGATATCAAGTTTGTTGAGAGAAGAGAAATAGGAAAAAAAAAGGTTTTGGTCTCTTGCTATTTCCAATTTAGTGAAGAGAAACAAGAGTGTTTCTGGAAGGGATCAAGTTCACCTTCTCATTTTACTCATGAGAAAACCAAGGTCCAGAGAAACCGAATGGTTTCTTTGTAGACAAAAAGCAAGTAGCAAGGGTGTCTTGATACCTTTAAATCTAAAGAGAAATCCTTAACAATTCTTTTTAATGAAAAATTTGCTTATTTAAAGAATTCTTTTTGCTTTCTTGCCAAAGCAAACGTTCCAGGTAGAAAGAAGACTGGTATCTAGGCTTTTACACGGGCTCTCTGTCAAGGTCAGGCATGAAGAGCAAGTCCTAAATTCTCACCTGACCTTGAAGGTCCAGAAATGCTCTTTCTGTTCCAGCAACTGGCCAAGTTGTTTTCACCTCTGGACCTTTGCATTTGCTATTCTCTCTACGTGGGATATTCTTCATTTGGATTTTCATGAGGCCAAGTCTTACTCATCACTCAGGTCTCAACTCAAGAGGATCCTCTCTAAGAGGTCTTCCCTCTTGGCTGTCCTAAGAGCCCAGGATGTCAGTTCTCTTACAGGGCAATTGCTTCTGAATCCCATTACCAGAAGGAGTGTGTCCTCTGGGCTTAACTGGGTTTCCTCATTTTACTGTCTCACTTCCCCTTCTCTCACCATACTTATTGAGATCAACTCCCTAATACATCACTTGCCTTTAATTCCTTCTTTTGGGGTTTGCTTTTGTGACAACCCAAGCATAGAAATGAAATCTTATTCAACCTGTCTCTCGTGACTCTGATTTTTTATAGCACTTATTACTACTGTCTGAAATTATTTTATTTATTAACTTGTTTATCATCTGCACTTCCATCTTACCTGACTCTCCGCACTCTCCCCAACCTCCTCCACCCCATCAGATGCCTAATAGAATACAAACACTGTAGTGGCATGACTTTGCCTGTCCTGTTCACTGTGGTATCCCACAAACTTAGAACCTAGCACATAATAGGTGCTCAACGTATGCTTGTTGAAGAAATGAAAGAAACAAATGAAACTCTCCAATGTGTTAATATAAAGGAATCTTGGCTAGCAAATTGTGCTTTTGAACTGCTAAATCAAAGGCTTTCTCTGTTTGCTTCAGTCCCATTTAGATTCCATTGTTTTTCTTTCCATTTTTGGAGAGAATCAATCCTTAATCAATCACTTTTTGCTAAGCATGCTGTCCCTGCACAATCAAAAGTTAACAAAGATATATGAAAATCAGTCCAGGCTTTGGAGCCAAAAAATTCATTATCTGCCTCAATCAATATTTATAACAGGTATACTGAAGACATGCTAAAGCAGAAGTCTGTTCCTTTGCTTTCCTTCCATCACATTTGCCTTGCATAATCATCTGTGTTTATTAAAAGGGCTCCAGGTCTGTTCCTGTTAAACATTGACCTCCAAGTGCTTGACTTAATAAGCTGGAGAATTACAATAAATCAGACAGCCTTGTTCAATCATTGATATTACAAAGAATTGCAAGGAGAAACCAGAACAGCTTGAAAACACAAGAAAGTACAACAGCTTTCATAGAGAGTAAAAGGGAAAGTCAAGGGAAGAAAGTCTGTTCTCAGAGATGCTCTCATGGAATTAAGAGAGCAGAATCCTATGGCATTCAAGATTGTTTTTCCCCTGATTAAAACGTTTTGTCAAAGCAAAATCAAATGAGTACTTGCTTATGAAGCATGTGATATTTCAGAACATGACACAGGAATCATAAGTGTTTAAATTAATTAACCCCATTCAGGAAAAAGAGCATTTGTCACAGATTTTTCTCTATATGAAGCCAACATAGGAGACTATAAGGATTGAGGGTAAGGATGCTATTCCCTGAAATCGTTTGCCTCCATAAGAGATTATAAGGTACTGAAAGTGCAGATGTCCCTATTCTATTTACTAACTCCTTCTCATAAACCCGGTGCCTAGAAAAGGGCTTGTCACATAGTAGGTGATCAATGCATACCTCATTTACAGAAAGGATACAGAGTTATTTGTACTTTCTTGGGAGAAAAAGATTCTCATTTGCAACATGTTTAAACTAGTATAGTCCATCTTTGGCTTACGTTATTATCAGTAAGGAGCACTATGATTATGTGCTATTTCTTAGATATCTTATTGCATCCCCAGAAACAGGTAATATTCCAGTTTTAGATAAGTCTTGTGTTAAGAACTGAATTCTGTGTGATGAGTAAAAGATAGTATTTGGAGCCAGGCACTTAACATTCTAAGCTTTCTTTTCCTGATATTTAAAATGGGACTATTAATGCTAATCACTTTATAGGCTTGACAGACAGATTAAATAAGGTTGTTGATATAGTTTGGCTGTGACACTACCCATATCTCACCTTGAATTGTAATAATTTCCAGGTGTCAAAGGCAGGGCCAGGTGGAGATAACTGAATCATGGGGGCGGTTCCCCCATACTGTTCTCCTGGTAGTGAATAAGTCTCATGAGATCTGATGGTTTTATAAATGGGAGTTCCCTTGCACAAGCTCTCTTGCCTACCACCATGTACGATGTCACTTTGCTCCTCCTTTGCCTTCCACCATGATTGTGAGGCCTACCTAGCCATGTAGAACTGTGAGTCAATTAAACTTCTTCCCTTTATAAATTATCCAGTCTCCGGTATGTCTTCATTAGCAGTGTGAGAACAGACAGCATCTATGTAGCACTCAGGACAGAGTAGATACTCAATACACATTGGTTAACTTCACATTTCACAGGTGAGAAAACTTTGGTTCAGAAGGATTGGATGACCTTCTCCAGGATCACCCCACTGGGAATTAGTGAAGATAGAATTTCAGAAAACAGAACTTCAGATCTTTCTGACCACAGAACCCATGCTCTTCATCCAAGCTTCATTGTGTCCATGGCAAGGAGTGTAATTCAGGTGCAAACTTTGCATATTTCCATTTCAGTTTACCTGGCTTACATATAGTAGCTGTTGGCATCAAAACTCCTTGCTTTTAAAATGATTAACTGGCTGTTGTTGACTTTGGGAATGGGAGTGAATTTACGAAAGTTCTCAACGTTGGGGAATTTTTCTCACTTTATAATATAGATAGACATAAAACTTGGGTCATTTTAAATGCAAGATATTTAGGAGCAGATTCGCTAAGTTTGCTATTTAAAATTTGTCTGATAAAAGTTGATGTTCTTGGGATAAATGCATCAAAAGTTAGGATAATGTAACCAGTGTTGAAGCAGAAAGGTTAAAAAAAAAAAAACTGTGAATGTAAATGATGTTTTGTGTATCACTGACTCAAAGACTTCTTACATACCATCGTCCTACCTATACTTCATGCTGTATTAGCTGAACTATAAACTGGCAAGTGGCAATGTGATTTTCATTTTTTCCCGGCAAAACGTTTTGACCTAGGAGGGAGCCTTGAATGACTTTGGCCTTCCATTCCCTGATTTTTTACTGTTCCTTTTTTTTTAATCCTTCTATATCCTCCCTCATATCCCTAAGCCATACTGAATGTCTTGCAGTTTTGTTAGTCTTGATGCTACATTAGGATAACCTCGCAAAATTGTAAAAGTTACAGATACCCAGGCATCACTTGCAAAGAGTCTTAATCAGTTGCTTGAGATGGATCTTTGGCATCATTTCTAAAGATTTCCTAAATGATTCTAATGCGTAGCTGTGTTTGAGAATCACTGCAATTTTTCTGCCTCTGAACCATTATAGCAGTTAAAATTTCTTTCTTTCTCTTTATCCTCTGTGTAATTCCTAGCCATTCTTCAAAATGCAATTCAGAAGGCACTAGTTTCAAGAAACGTGATCATTGCATAATGTTGGTCTGCCTTTGTGTTTAAAAATTTCTCTGTGCTTCATGCTAATCCACAATAGATTTCACTAAACTAAATTCCTTGAACATGAAGACAAGCCATGGAAATTGTTTGTTTGTTTGTATTCATAGCGCCTAGAATTGTCCATGTGGGAGCTATTTAAAAATATGTTAAAGAATGAATGAGTGGTTGAGAAAGGAATTCTTAAAAAGAGGTTAATAACTCTGGGTACTTGTCCTGGCTCTGCTGTTTACAAATTTGCCCTATAACTCTGATGCTATGCTGACTGCAATTAGATTTAAAATACTATAGTATATAAAGTTAAACATATGCATATATTATGACCCAGCAATTTCACCCTTAGACATCCAAAAGAAATGTATAGATGCTCATTGAGTTATAATGGGGTCACAGTCCAATATATCCATCATAATTCAAAAACACTGTAAATCAAAAATTCACTTAATATCCTTCTAAACCCATTTTAAACTTACAAAATCATAAGTCAAGCCATTGTAAGTCCAGATGCTCCTTGACTTATGCTGGGATTATATCCCCCAAAAGCCCATCATCTAGTTGAAAAATGCATAAGTTGAACCATTTTAGGTTGGGGAACGTATTTCTGTATATATATGCTCCCCGAAGGTATGTAGTAGATTGTTCATAGTGGCACATTTTTAATAACCAAAAAGCAAAAGCAATCATCAATGTCCATCAGTAGGAGAATGGATAAAATATTTGTGGCATAGACATACATAGGATACCATGTAGCAACAAGAATCCTATAAACGCATGCAGTGATGTAGATGAATAATAGATAACTTTGAACAGATGGAGCCAATCACAAAAAAGTACACTATTGTATGTTATATATTTACATATAGAACTAAAACCAAAAAAGCAATCTCTTCTCTAGAAGTCAGGGCAGTCGGGTGGATCACGAGGTCAGGAGATTGAGACCACTCTGGCTAACACGGTGAAACCCCGCCTGTACTAAAAATACAAAAAAAATTAGCCGGGCGTGGTGGCAGGTGCCTGTAGTCCCAGCTACTCAGGAGACTGAGGCAGGAGAATGGAGTGAACCCGGGAGGCAGAGCTTACAGTGAGCTGAGATCGCGCCACTGCACTCCAGCCTGGGCGACAGAGTGAGACTCCATCCCAAAAAAAAAAAAAAAAATTACAGGAAGAGAGCAGTGATTGGAAGGAAGCACAAGGGTGGATTCTGGGGTGCTGGTTGTGCTTTTGATCTGGTCATTGATTACACAGTTGTGTCCAGTTTATTAGAAATACATCAAACAGTACAATTTGGATATGTATACTTTTCTGTATATACATTATACTTCCATGAAAAGTTAATACTTTAGTATAAACAATATGATAGATTTGTGTTTATAAAGTGACTTTGATCTAAACCTTAGAAACACTTGGTTAATATCTGAAAGAATTTACCTTCCAGGTATGACTTCTCAAATGGGGCCATTGTATTGGATGGCAGTGTTGATCAGCGTTAATTTTTTCAGTCAGTGAGATGTACCGTGGTAATGAGGAGGGCATGTGATGGAGAATGTGGGTGAAAGATGCAGATTTATTGTGCTGTCCTGACAGATTTTTATTAAGTTTTAAAATATTTCAAAATAAATAATTTAAAATGTGAAAAAAAGAGAATCTTGTTGCCCTTGTTTCAGAATCTTCTGTGTAAAATGTTTATCAAGCCACATAAAAGCACCAAGAACAGGAATTTCACCAATCATGTAAGAACAGCCTGTTTCTGTTTAACTTGTTCTTCTATCACTTACTATTAAAGGTTTTGTCCCTTTGACAGAATCAGATTTGCCACTTGTATTTGTAATACACCACCCTAGAAATCATTAGAGGCTTCCAATGTTCACCCAAATCCTCATACTTGTGGAATGAATATGCCGGATTAGGAGAAGCCATTTATCCTCTTGGATATTGGATACAGATTATTCTAATCTGTAGAGCATTGGGTTGTATTTGATGATATTCTCAGTTTTTAACTTTGATCTAGATTATGATTAAAAGTGCCTCATTTCTCTCTCAGAGGTGTCTTGGTTTTGAAAATAATTATATGGTTTTCCTGCTTCCAAGGAATCTTCCAGATTTAGCTTTCTAGACATCTATGGTTTTAAAGATGTGAACTAGATTCAGCAGACCACTGAAGTGCGGGGTAGACTTCTCCCTGTGTGTTTGTCCTTGTGCAGCAGATGCAGATTTATAACATGTTAGAATAAGAAGTTTTTGTGGCTGGGCACGGTGGCTCACGCCTGTAATCCTAGCACTTTGGGAGGCTAAGGCAGGCAGATTACTTGAGCTCAGGCATTTGAGACCAGCCTGGGCAACATGGTGAAACACCGTCTTTACTA